>NC_068355.1:185891761-186191761 GCF_020536995.1 Dreissena polymorpha | reverse complement strand
AAAAAAGCTATAATTCATAAAATGCACAAAAAATGCTCAAATTTAAGTGCCTGATTGACCACCACTAGAAGGCCTGTTGGTTTCACATTTTTTCCTGTTGGCTCAAAAGATATTGAGAACCCTGCATACCACCCCAAATTTACATCAGTGAAATATTACCCCATATTTACAACAGTGAAATACCACTCCACATTAACATCAGTGAAAATAACCTCAATCTTGAATGTTATTTTTTCTTAGCGCCCTCCCCCCTTCTCTTTTGTGCGAATGTTTTATCTAGCGCAGTATGGTTCCTTTTTCAGTTATTAATGTTTTTCTGTCCCTGCATGACAACCATAATTGAATGCTGATGGGGCAAAGGTCCTGCAATAAATATTTTATTAAATATTTATTAAATTTTATAAAATTATTTATTTAAATAATTAAGTAAGCCTTGTTCCAGCATTATCACTTTATATCAAATATATATATATATATATATAAATATATATATATAATATATATATATATATATATATATATATATATATATATATATATATATATATATATATATATATATATATATATATATATATATATACACATATATATATATATACGTCTATATACGGCCAAAGTTCAATTACTTAAATATTCACAATATTCATAGCGCTACGCAAACATCCTTAATTTTAATTTTGGACTAACATCCTGCGCCTTGCAGATATCTTCAAATGTTTGCATAAAATCTACTTTTGTTTACATGGAAGGCAGATTGTTTGCGTCAAATCTACTAATGTTGACATTGAAGGCAGATGCAAACAGCAAAAACGTGCAAAGAATATGAACATGAGCGCAAATATATCTGCAATCAATTTTCTTGCTGCATACAAGTATGGTAAGAAATCTAGGCCCAAAACATCTGGATAAGACAGCTTCAGTAAAACAAGAGGGTCAACATTCATCCTTGTTGACTGTGAGTACTTAAATAGTGGATTTCTAGGAATAGCAGTTAATAAAAATTGCATCCGTTTTCTGAATAAGTGGCTCTTGACTGACTTCATAGAAATACATGTTGAATGATATTAAGTACAAATCTTTCCCCATCACTGCCATGTCATGATAAAGATTCATAATTATGTATATTGGGCACCTATTATACATATTTTCGAGTGAGCTGGTAGGGTGTTGTTAGTGAAGTTCTGTCTATAGCTGGACTTTTAAAACACATGATGAGACAGCAAACTTTTCACAAGAAACAGCTTGTAAGATACGATGCATAGATCAGTATTGTAAAGTCAGTAATTGGTCCCCAGCCTTAAAAAAACAACACAATTTTGGATACAATGTCAATTGTATATTTAATGTTAACAACTAGACATATAGCATGCGCATTGTGACCAGAGTGTTAGATGTTGCTGTTGTAGAATTGTAGTAGAACCACAAACGTTGATAAGATGTAATGTGTGCACATGAGATAGGTTCTTTTGGTTAAAAGTGAAAATAAAATAAAGTACCAACTTGCCATAATTTAAGATAAGCAATGGTAAGCATCATTAAACTCAATTACTGATTGTTTTAATCCAGTCAAAGGCCTGACTGGCCTTGAAGGTATACAAGAAAGAACACAAAAGTGCAAATGGTTCTGTGGCGCTCACCTAAACCAGCATGAAACTAATACATCTTTAACAGGTGTTTTTCGCAGGGTTTTACAAAAACCTTTTGAAGAAAACTGCCCAGCACCTGGAAGCCATGTTTTTGAGGAAAACAAATAATCATCATCTTCATCATCTTCATCCTCATAGTCATCATCATCATCATCATCATAGTCATCATCATCATCATCATCAGCATCATCATAGTCATTGTCTTCATCATCATCATCATCAGCAGCAGCAAGAGCAGCAGAAGCTTCATCATCATCATCATCATCATTATCCTCATCCTATTCCTCTTTCTTATCATCAACATCAACAACAAAATCATCATCACCATCATCATCACCACCACCACCGCCATCATCATCATCATTATCATCATCCTTCTCATCCTCCTCATCATCATCCTCCTCAACATCACCTTCATCTTCATCATCATCATCATCATCATCATCATTATCATCATCATCATCATCTACATCATCACCATCACCACCACCATCATCATCATCATAATCATCATCATCATCATCATCATCATCATCATCATCATCACCACCACCATCATCATCATCATCATCAACATCATCATCATCATAATCATTGTCATCATCATCATCATAATCATTGTCGTCATCATCATCATCTTCATCATTATCATCAGCATCATCAACATCATCATCATCATTATCATCATTATCTTCTTCTTCTTCATCATCATCATCATCATCATCATCATCATCATCATCATCACCATCATCATCATCATCATCATCATCATCATCATCATCATCACCATGTGCATCAGCATCATCATCTACATCAGCATCATCATTATCTTCATCATTATCATCATCATCTACATCATCATCATCATTATCTTCATCATCATCATCATCATCAGCGTCATCTACATCATCATCACCATCATCATCATCATCATCATCATCTACATCATCATCATTATCTTCTTATCTTCATCATCATCATCATCAGGACTATGTACGTGAAAGCTATGATCATATTATTTTTGTCATAAACAGAAAAATAGTTGTAATACATTATATAATGTATATACATGATGGGGAGATTAAATATTGCCATTTACTATAGACATTTGGTGTAGACCATATAACACTTGCCTGTGTTATATATTCTTTCGATAACAATTACTGTTTCAATTTCAATTCAGGTTGTATGCTGTTTGTTGCTAATCAGTATCTTACGGTTGAAAATGAAGCATTTAAAGTTGCATCTAGTAAGATAATCATGTCTTTATTTAAAGTTAACTTGTTAAGGGAATAGCAATGCGTATCAAAGTAGTAAAAGAATAAACAAGAAATTGGACTCTGCATTAGTCTCAACCAAAAGTAGGTCAGTGTCAACAGCAACATTAAATCAATTAAGTATGCTTGATGCGAGTGTTTTGATAATGCTCAATGACAGCATCTGTGCAAGTATGAAAGCTTTGTATGATCATTATTGATATTATACGGAACGTATCATTTTGTGCTCACCATGTAGAGATGAAAGGGTGGGACAAGCAATAATGTATGTACTAATACACCATCAGTCAATGCCAGGCCACACACAATATTGAATGATTGTGTCTGCTCTTAAATATGTTAATGTTAGTACTAGACACACTTTGGTGTCACTAGTTTGATAAATGGAAATAACCACTTGTAAAGAGCGACAAGCAGATCTTGTTGATTGTAGGGCAAAATTACTTAAATGTTGACTATGGAGAATAGATAGCTAAGTATTGCTTTTAAAAACATCCTAGTTCATGCATACAACTACAACCCTGTTTTCAGAAAACACAAGTTGAATGCAACATTCATGCTTACAAGAAAAGCCTAGTTACATGTAGGCAACATTAATGTTATAAAATTATCTACAATAATATAACATGTTTGTGTACTTAAATACTATCAAATTTAGGATGTTTCGTATCGGTTGTTTATATTTGTATGACAGAGAAGTTTTGCCTATCTGCTTCAGGTGTATTTTTTGGTTGTTAAAAACAATAAACCAAATGGAAATTTAATGAAATAGTGATGGTAAATGGCATGTATTTATTTACAAAAATAAGGTCTATGCCCTGCAATTGTGTCTTCCAAGCACTTAAGTAATATATCAAAGGGAAGATAAAATGCTGCCATTTGAAAAACTCGGATATCAATAAAAACAGAAAATTCATGAAAAATCAAATGCATACATCACTGTTAAAACTGATTTCTTGGTCAAGGTATGAATGGCCATGATTTAGTTGTAGTATGCAGAGAACATATAGCCCTGATTTTTGTATTATGCAGCAAACACATTGACCTGATAGTATGATGCAGCAAACACATTTATCTGATTGTGGTTTGATGCAGCAAATACATCGGTCTGATTGTTGTATTACATGTATGCAGCGAACACATTGATCTCGTTGTTGCATTATGCATATAACGTATTGACCTGATTGTTGTATTATGCAGTAAACACATTGATCCGATCATATTATGCAGCAAACATGCTTATCTGATTGTTGTTTATGCAGCTAACCTATTGATCTGATCGTAATTGTATTATGCAGCAAACACAATTTGACCTTATTCAGTTGTATTATGCTGCTGAGCAAGCACATTTACTTGATTGGTGCATTATGCAGCTAACGCATTGACCTGATTGAGTTATATAATGCAGCCAACACATTGACCTGATTGTTGCATTATGAAGCAAACACATTGACCTGATTTAGTTGTATTATGCAGTGAACACAGTGACCTGATTTAGTTGTATTATGCAGTGAACACAGAGACCTGATTAAGTTATATTATGCAGAAAACACATTCACCTGATTAAGTTGTACATGTCAGGGTTTTTTTTTCCTTCTTTGGGACCCGCCGTAAATCGGCCCTTTCCCCTTGGATTTTTTCTTCCCCTCAGTTGGTAAATTTTCCCCTAGATTTCATTTTCCCCTAAAAAAAAAAATAAAAATTTTTTTTTTTTTTTTTTTTACCTTTTTATATATAAGTTAACCTGAACCACTGTAGAAAATAGAAAAAATATTGCATAATTAAATTTTCCATTGCCTTCAATTTGTTTTAAAAACAGAAAAATATGTAAAATTGATTATTTTAGACGTTCCTTACTTTCCCACAAATCCGGCTTTTCGCACGATTTTTTTCCCCAAAATTCAACATTTCGCCCGATTTTTGTCCCCTCAAAAAAGGCTAGGCCCTTTCCCCAAAATCAGATAAAAAACCCTGCATGTATTATGCAGTGAACATTGTGACCTGATTTAGCTATATTATGCAGGTTACAATATACTAAATAATTTTGGAGTGCAATGCTATACTCTCTAAAAACATGAACATCATTTATTAGCAGACACACTTCTCTGTATAGGCACTTGCCATGCCTTTATTTTAGAATGTTTCTGTGTGCATGTGGTAGGGAAAACATTGTTGTTTAGTAGCAAATCACTCATTTACTTGAAGGTTGAAGACTACATGAGACTTTGACAGATGGCCTGGAACCATCCTCAACTGCAGAGAAGCCGGTAAATAGATGGGCGTAAAACAGTGACCGCTGATTCGTGTCGAGTTCTTTCTTGCAAAACGCATGAACTATCTTTTTTATTCTTTAAATCAATTCGGCTTGGAGTGCTCTTTAAGAAAAGGTATGGGTATGATGGTGTCTATGCGCAAAAGTTTGACTTTATTTTGTGTTAAAGTTATTGCTTTCACATTGAATTTGTGTAGGAAATCTTTTGGTATATTGTAACCTAAACTAGCGTTGGGTTAAATAAAAATATCGTCTGAACTTTCAAAAAATGAACGTCAAAGATGATTTTTGGTCACTTCTTGGCAAAAGATTAGAAGATAAGTCTATTAAATGTATCAATTCAGAATGTTAAGTATGTAATGGATGCATTTCCAACAGATCCCCGCCTTACTATGGGTGAATCAAAGCTAAATTGCCTTCAAAGTCAATATCAAAGACAAACTTGGTTCACCGTGTAGCCTTAATGTGCTATATGAAGTCAGAACTGAACCCCAGTGACTCTGTGAGCCAATTATGCAACAGAAGCTTGTGTGGCAAGCCTAAACATTTAAACATAGAGCCCCATTCCACCAACATGGATCGGAGTACATGTTTTCAGTTCGGACAGTGTAGGGGGCATGGGACTGAGCCAGCCTGCATATTTGGTAATTACATGAATACCACAAGCTTCACCAAGCTTCTATTATTCATATAAATACACTTAAAGTACATAAATGCCTTTTTTCCCTTCTATATCTATTTTAATAAGGTATTTTTGCCATTTTAGGAAACCTTGAGACTGATACACGGGCCACGTTATAGGTCTTTTTGCCAAGAAGTGCCAGATCAGGTAGTATTCATACTTTATTATAAAAATCACAAGGTCAACTAAGCATATTTATGATGTTTAAGGTGTGGGAGACCTTCAAAATCAGGTTTGGGGTCACTTATGCCCTTGCCATAATGCAATTCCTCGTGCAACTTGTAACGATAGTTGCGGGTTCTGGCACGTGAAGCTCGTGCTTTGATGGTAGCGGATGTTTGCTTTCGGTTGAGGTCATTGT
The DNA here is from genome assembly GCF_020536995.1 of Dreissena polymorpha. Classification (NCBI taxonomy): domain Eukaryota; kingdom Metazoa; phylum Mollusca; class Bivalvia; order Myida; family Dreissenidae; genus Dreissena; species Dreissena polymorpha. The sequence continues at coordinate 186,185,520 of NC_068355.1, read as the reverse complement.
GGTCCTCATAGGCTAACTGCTTTATATCCTTTGACCCCTGCGTAAGGTTTGCATGAAGTTCCATGGTTTTTGCAATGACAGAGTTAGCATAGCCATTGTTTAATTTGTAAACCTGTCTGTAAACCTGTCTGTGAATGCGACCTACACAGTTGCGTGAGAAAGTGACAGACTTAGGATTAACGGCTTGATATGACCTGTTTGCTGCTTCGCACTTTTTAGTTGTGGTTAAAAGCTTGGTTGCGTGAAGAGCAGCTGGACCTAAAACCATTTCAATGCATTTTCTAAGAACTTGTTGGTCACTGTCAACCATTTTAACCTTGACATTGTTTGGCATAAAATTCTTTGCTTGCCTATTGGTACAAGCACAGACACAGCTGTACTTTGCACAGCTGGTACCACGGTAACCATTTAAACATAGAATAATGGTTGAGATAACATTTACCATGACCTTCTTTAAAGTTATGATATCATCCTGTATTTTTTTGTGGGCAGCTTTAAGCTCAGCAATACACCTAGCCTTGACCGAGAGAGCGAAGCGACTCCTGATGTTGCACTTGGAGTGACCCTTGAGCATGCCCTTCGAGAAAGGTGCTTTGTTAAGCTCACACTTCAGAGAGTTGCCTAGGTGCCTAAGATCCCTAAGATGACCAACATTGTGACCGTGAGACTTTCGAACACCTTGAATTGCCCAACTGTCCCCATCGCAAGTAAAATTGGATATTTTAATGTCCTTTGAGATCAGGTGTCCCAACACCTCTTTATACTTTCCTTCGTCACCTATAGATTCTTGCTGGGAAACATTTGCAGTACAATGCCCCCAATGATTGGGGCACTGAACAGGTTGACCTTTATTTCTTGACATTGATGAAGTCCTACAGAGTTTATTTGATACCAGAACCCCTACAATTTGTTTGTCTTTTGTATTATTTTCGCACATTGTGCTTATGGCAATTGTTTCGGCTTGAAAGGGTGTTGCGTCCGACTTAAAAATTGGATTGTTATAGCAAGTGTCCCCTTCGACATTGACCAAAAAGGGATCTTGTTGACCTATTTTGGCATTTTCAGCCACCAAGTTTTTTCTTATGTCGCACATACTTCTCTCATTAAGGGATTTCAGGGCAGTGTTGACCTTGTTGGCTTGTTTTTGCATAGCCAGTGGAGATGGAGCGATTATATTAGTAGTATTCAGAATTCTGCGGAAACCTGTGTTCCCAATAGATGTGCTAGCAACACCTATTTGGGACCCTACATTAATCTGAGCTGCCTTCCTGCCCCTTATACTTGATGGAACCTCATTGTACAGCTTATAATGCTTGCCTACATATCTGCATCGTGTACATAGTAACCTTTCCTTCATGCCTAAGCCCCACTTTACGGAAGCTGCCTGCCATCAATGACCAAGTCTCCCTTACATTTAGCACTTCTTAACCATTGCTTTTTATTTTCAGAGGACATCATTGACTGTAGTAGGGCTGGGACATAGACCTTGTTCGTTAGTAAGTCAGGATGAACTTTGGATGAAGAAGGAACCCGTAACATGTCTACATAGCTAATCCTGTTAGCTTGCGGACGCAAGGGCTTAGCTGGGGTTTGAGAGCCGTCTACATCCCGATAGGTAAGAATATTTTCATTGTAAGCTACCCTCGCTTCAAAGGATGACCTTTCTAACCTTACGTATGTGTAGGAGTTTGACCTTTTTTCATAATGACGTTTTATGCCCTTGGCTGGACCAGGTCTGCCAGGCTTAAAGGCGAAAGTTTTTCTTTCGCTTGGTTATAAACCCCATTTTCCCAGATTGCTACCTTAAAAAAGTCAAAGAACTTGTTTTGCACCCAAAGTATGCAAATTTACAATCCCTTTAACCTCTAAATGTGAGCAGGCAATGCAAATTGACTACCTGCTGCAGGTTAAAGGCATCCATGACTTTATATACTAGAATATATAATTAGGGTCCTTTAATTAAAGGGGCTGCGACAAACAAAGTGCTTTGTAGATTTCACACTTTATTGGTGTGAAACAACAAGTTATTGGAAGCTGATTGATTTCCAAACTTCAAAGTATCTTTTATCTTTCATTTTGACCAATTTGTTTATTGTCTTGGATGAAATTGGAATTTTTTGGGTATGAATTTGACATTTTTTGGGTAATAAAAAAAACACACACAAAAGACATTATTAAAATTGCTTAGAGTAAAAATATGCAACAAATTCATTCTTTCCCCACCCTGCATAAGACCCATGTGCATGTCTATTTGGTTTGTTTTGTTGGTTTTTTTTGCATATAATGAACACAATTTATAACAGCTTTAAATATTAAAGGGACATTTACGCTTAAACAGGCCTAAAATGGCCTTCTTCGGACTGAAAACACCCGCATGTGAAAATATGATATAAAATGGCCAAATTGACAGATAATCCAGCCAAACTTAATATTTTGGTGCAATATGCATAATAATATGCAAGAAAAACACATTTAAATAAGAATATATTTCTCCTTTAGGTTACAATATACTAACTAATTTTGGAGTGCAATGCTATACTCTCTAAAAACACGAACATCATTTATTAGCAGACACACTTCTCTGTATGGGCACTTGCCATGCCTTTATTTTAGAATGTTTCTGTGTGCATGTGGTAGAGAAAAAATTGTTGTTAACTTGCAAATCACTAATTTACTTGAAGGTAAAGACTTACATGAGACTTTGACAGATGGCCTGGAACCATCCTCAACTGCAGAGAAGCCGGTAAATAGATGGGCGTAAAACAGTTACCGCTAATTCGTGTCGAGTTCTTTCTTGCAAAACGCATGACCTATCTTTTTTATTCTTTAAATCAATTTGGCTTGGAGTGCTCTTAGAAAAGGTATGGGTATGATGGTGTCTATGCGCAAAAGTTTGACTTTATTTTGTGTTAAAGTTATTGCTTTCACATTGAATTTGAGTAGGAAATCTTTTGGTATATTGTAACCTGCAGCAAACACACTGACCTGATTTAGTTGTACTTTGCAGCAAACACATTTACCTGATTTAGCTGTATTATATGCCGCAAACACACTGACCTGATTGTTGTGTTAGGATGTGAACAAATTGACCTGATTGTATAATGCAATTTGACCTGATTTAGCTGTATTCAATTACGCAGTGAATACATTGACCTGATTGAGAAGTATTATGCAGCGAACATATTCATGTGATTTAGTTGCATGATCAAGCGAACACATTGACACGATTTACTTGTTTTTACACAGCAAACACATTCACCTGTTTTTATTGTATTATGCAGCAAAGACATTGACATGATTTAGTTGTATTAATTCATGTTAATTCATGATCTCCAAGACTGTCAAGTTAGAGCAGTGATTGATACAAGCAATTCTCACGTCTCTAAACAGGGTTCAATGACCGTTCCAAGGGTAATGAGCTTTATAGGTGGTCACCATACCGGACAGGGGGTTTCCTCAGGGCACTCCGGTGTCCCCCCACAGCATAAGACCACATTGAAATTGAATAACTTTCAGTAAAACTAAATAGCTGGAAACTGCAGCTCTAATTCATAAATTGTTTCAACTTTCGTGAGTCTAGTAATCAAATTTGGTAGGAGTGCTGAGACCCATAATACGGTTCCTGGCCTGGAAGGACCTCATTAACTTCAAAATACACACATTATCTATGATTACAAGTATGATGATTCATTTTTTATAACACCCCAACTTCAACTTACGAAGATAATGTTTGAGGTGTTAAACAACGCATAATCATTAGCATGGTTCTCCGTTTTTAACATTCTCTTAAAATACTTCGAAATACACACATTATCTATGATTATAATCATCTTTTTTTTTAACACCCCTACATTAACTTGCCCAGATCACTTTCGAGGGGTTAAACAACGAATTATCATCAGCATGTTTCTCAGTATGTAACATTCCTGCCAATCCCTCTTAGAGTAGTATTAACGTCTAACTTTAATCTTAATTTACATCACATACATTAGGGTGTTCCATTTTACTACAAATGTTTCACTGTTTCCACATAGGCTTTTTATATTAAAATTCATGAAGCACATGACCACAAAAGCCAATAAGAAACATACACATATTATTTAACACAAATAATGCTACATTTATCAATACAACCAGTCAATATGTTAGGGTCAAATGGTATACAGGGGTTTTTATCTGATTTTGGGGAAAGGGCCTATAGCCTTTTTTGAGAGGGAAAAAAATCGCGCGAAATGCCAGATTTTGGGGAAAAAATCACGCGAAACGCCAGATTTTTGGGAAAATAAGGAAAGTCTTAAATAATCAATTTAACATATTTTGCTGTTTTTAAAACAAATTAAAGGCAGCAGATAATTTGATTATGCAATATGATATATTTTCTACACTGAATCAGGTTAACTTATGTATTTAAAGTTAAAAAAAAAAAAAAAAAAAAAAACAACATTTTTTTAAGGGGAAAAAAATGAAGCTTGGGGGAAAATTTACCTGCTGAGGGGAAAAAATCAGAGGGGAAAGGGCCGTTTTTCGGCGGGTCCCAAAGAAGGAAAAAAAAAACTTAATAGCAAGACAATATACTAAAAACAAATAATATTCTTTGACAGAAAGTGACATTATTTATCCTAAGAAAATAATTAAAAAGTATTTTACTTAAGTTCAAAATGTAATTCAAGCAAAAGAAAGGGAGAACAAACATAGGTTCTCTCCAACCAGTTTATAATACACACATTATAACAGGTTTAAACAAAGTAAGCATACTAGTATGATATATGAGGAATTTGAGGTGAAACCTACATGTATATTACCGGTACTATTTCTCATACCAGAGAGAGGGTATATTACATATTCTAGTCAGATTGGGATATAGAGTAATCCAACCTCATGGCATATTAAAGTTATTCAAGGATTGGTTACATTATTTTACCAATGTGAAATGATAGCGGCATATATTAGCAATGCAAGACGAAGGGAGACCAATCAACATTTAAAATTCTACCAAACTTTAACCATTGGAAATTGTAGTGACATACACAAGTAATGCCAGTCCAACGAAGATCAATCAACATTTAAAATTGTACCAAACTTCTCTGTTTTTTCAGGAACTATAAATTAATTTATTTCATGGAATTTAAGAAGTTCTTAATTTCTTGATGAAAGTAATATACATACTGCATATATACTTTTAAACATGAACAAATGACATGAACATGTTATAAGCATGCTTTAATGTTTGAGGTTAATTTATGGAATTTATGAAATACTCATTCAAAATAATTTGAACCAGTAAATACAGGTGATAAATAACAGGCTTGATTATGATTTGATATTTGCCGAGAACAACTTGATATTATCTGCAATTAATAATAGTCTTTATAATAAAACTTCAATCTTCAACACAAATTTACAACACACTGCAGGGCCCATGCTTCACTTTGAGGGATTTGGGCCGGGGCCCTTATAGAGGGGGGAATTTTGCGTCATTTTGGGAGAAAAGAGGAATTTAAGATCTTTTCACCAACCATACAACACTTACAATTGCTATATTTTAATGTATAATTTACATAAATATACATTTAATCAAAGGTTAATAGCACGATACCAGCTGGCAACATATGAATACAATTTAAAAAATATATTTTTTTGGAGGGGGGATTTTTAGCTGAAATAAGGGGAAAAGGTATATTATTTTAAGGGGGAAATGGGGCCGAAATTTCGGCCCAAAAAAGGGCCCTGCACACAGTATAAAATATGGATTTCTTCTCAATTGGGTAAGGACTGCAAAGACATGTCCACATTTTCCTTCGGTTCCAAGTACATTGTAAGATGTCACAAGCCAAAAAATGTTACATGAAATGACAGTCAAAACACTTTTGACAGCAGACAAGGACTAATCACAATATCCCCTATCTAAGAAATTCAAGCTTGTTTGTTTAGCAAGCATTCAGTGATTGGGCTGCATGCCACTGAGGCTGTAACTGTTGTTGATATCAATGTTATCTTACCTGACCTGTCTTGAGGGCTTGTAATTCTTGACTAGACAACTATCCGAGGCACAGTCACTTCCACACAAAAAGGAGGATGGGCAGTTCAGGTCCAGTGTCTGGCTTTTATTTCTGCTGCTCACTAGACAACTACTTTCACTTCCAACTCAACAGGAGAGAGGTCAGTACAGGTCCAGGGTTTGGCTTGATTTCTATTTCTACTGCTTACTAGACAACCACTTTCACTTCCAACTCAACAGGAGGGAGGTCAGTACAGGTCCAGTGTTTGACTTGAGTTCTATTTCTGCTGCTCACTAGACAACTACTTTCACTTCCAACGCAACAGGTTAGATGTCAGTACAGGTCCAGTGTTTGACTTGAGTTCTATTTCTGCTGCTTACTAGACAACCACTTTCACTTCCAACGCAACAGGTTAGAGGTCAGTACAGGTCCAGTGTTTGACTTGAGTTCTATTTCTGCTGCTTACTAGACAACCACTTTCACTTCCAACGCAACAGGTTAGAGGTCAGTACAGGTCCAGTGTTTGACTTGAGTTCTATTTCTGCTGCTTACTAGACAACCACTTTCACTTCCAACGCAACAGGTTAGAGGTAAGTACATGTCCAGTGTTTGACTTGAGTTCTATTTCTGCTGCTCACTAGACAACCACTGTCACTTCCAACGCAACAGGTTAGAGGTCAGTACATGTCCAGTGTTTGGCTTGAATTTTCCTTTTCTGCTGCTCAATAGATATCTATCCCAACCACAGTCACTTCAACCTCAAATAGGAGGGGGCCTGTATAGTGTCAAGTGTTTAGCTTGAGTAACATTTCTGCTGCTCACAATATAACTGTTCCAACAACAGTCAATTCTACACTGTACCTAGACAGAACGGAGGTCGTAAATGTCCAGCATCTGGCTTAAATTGTATACATTTCTCTTGCCTGCAATACTTGAGCGCCTTGCTTGCCAAAGTGTCCTCTGTACATCAACTGTGTATTCAAAACAGAAAAAAATAATTAGCTCATTAATTATTTCACAAAAAGTAAACACAACTCTGTGAATACATGTATTATTAATGCCTTAATACCTGTTCAGCTATCACACACCTTATCAGATTCTTAAATTATGTATAAAAAACATCTATTTGAAATCAACTAACCAAAATTGCTACCTGATTATGTTCGGGAGGGTGCTGGGTGTGCTTTTATCATAGCCACTTATATCATATATTTCAATTTTTTATTAAAGGCTTATTATATCTCAATATAAAACTGAAATCAAATAATATTTATCTCAATCACACATGCTATGTCTGTTGTTTTTTCAATGGACATCAAGGATAAAGGATGTAGAAGTAAAGGAAAATGTAAAATTGCGATGTTTTTAGAATGAAAAAAAAATGAACATACTTGCTGAATAAATAGAAAGACGGTTGGCAAAAAAAAAGTTACGCTGAATAAAAATCAGTTAATTGAGTTGTCAAACATTTACATAGCGTGCTTTGCATAATCACCCTTTTCATAAGCTATCCAAAGTAAGGCAGCACATCTGATTCGCTGAATTTTATTAAAACAAGGGCTGTTTGTAAAACATGCATTCCCCCCATATGGGCTGTCCGTTGTAGTGGCAGCCATTGTGTGATACGTTTTTTGTCACTGTGACCTTGACCTTTGACCTAGTGACCTGAAAATCAATAGTGGTCATCTGTGAGTCACGATCAATGTACCTATGAAGTGTCATGATCCTAGGCAAAAACGTTCTTGAGTTATCATCCGAAAATCATTTTACTATTTCTGGTCACCGTGACCTTGACCTTTGACCTTGTAACCTCAAAATCAATAGGGGTCTTCTGCGAGTCATGATCAATCTACCTGTGAAGTTTCATGATCCTAGTCATATGTGTTCTTGAGTTATCATCCGAAAACCATTTTACTATTTCGGGTCACCGTGACCTTGACCTTTGACCTAGTGACCTCAAAATCAATAGGGGTTATCTGCGAGTCATGATCAATCTACCCATGAAGTTTCATGATCCTAGGCGTATGCATTCTTGAGTAATCATCCGGAAACCATTTTACTATTTCGGGTCACCGTGACCTTGACCTTTGACCTTGTGACCTCAAAATCAATAGGGGTTATCTGCGAGTCATGATCAATTTACCCATGAAGTTTCATGATCCTAGGCATATGCATTCTTGAGTTATCATCCGGAAACCATTTTACTATTTCGGGTCACCGCGACCTTGACCTTTGACCTAGTGACCTCAAAATCAATAGGGGTCATCTGTGAGTCATGATCAATCTACCCATGAAGTTTCATGATCCTAGGCGTATGCGTTCTTGAGTTATCATTCAAAAACCATTTTACTATTTCGGGTCACCGCAACCTTGACCTTTGACCTAGTGACCTCAAAATCAATAGGGGTCATCTGCGAGTCATGATCAATGTACCAATGAAGTTTCATGATCCTAGGCCCAAGCGTTCTTGAGTTATCGTCTGACAACCACCTGGTGGACGGACCGACCGACATACCGACAGACCAACATGAGCAAAGCAATATACCCCCTCTTCTTCGAAGGGGGGCATAATAATATTTTTCAGATTAGGAACATAAATAACATGCTGAAAGTTAAGAAAGACAGATGGAAAGAAAGTTAAAAAAAAGCTGATTAAAAATCATGCAATATAATTTCTACTTTAAAATGATTGATGTGTTATGTTGGATCAAGTTTGGATTTGACTGAGATTGGTTCCAGAAAAATATGTTGTGTTTTATGTTTCTTATTGAAACAAAATGCTACCAATGTTGGTCTGCTGAATGCCAGTAATTTATGTTCATACGAGGGAAATAATGCGTGTTGCTTTGACACGATTTTTTCATCACAATGAAGCATGGAGAAGACACAGGTAGAAATACGTTACATAAACACCAATTCAAATTGAAACGCACATCAGATTGTTTGACTACTATTCATGAATAAGACCTATGCCCATGAAATAAGAAATTCTATTTATTTTAATTGTAGATTAATTTAACTATAAATCAATATGGGCACAAATATATGGTTAAATTTATTAATTTTTTAACAATTATAATGAGACAATTAAAAATATATAATGCAGATAATCCTTAGCATACACATTTCAATTAAATTGATATAATAAATATTGTTCAGAAATTCAATCAAATAGATATTATAAATTCAACAATCTCTATTTATACCTTTCATTTCAAAATCATCGCTTGGGATTCATGGGACTGGGTTTGCAGGAAAAAGATATCCCCCAGTGAACAATTTACAGTGACACATACAAAAACAGTTAACATAATCTCTGAACTAATCCACACAATGCAACATTGAATGATTAATGCCTTAAAATCCATGTCAAATTTATCTAATTGCACACTGTTTTGCCATGCAAGGGCTTCTTGTAAATAAGCCGTATTCTTTCTGATAATAAGACTGGAATAAATTATATTTCAACACTAATAAAACATATATTAATTTTATTATAATTATAAGTGGTGTGGATAGTTTTTTATTTCATCAGCGATCAATAGTGTGACTGTCAGAGGTGCATTTAATCAATTATTAAACAAAGCCCTTAAAAAAGCGGAATACATTTCTATTTCTAAATATTGTTGTAATTGTTTTTTACATTGAATGAATTTTCATTTCGTTTAGATTGAATGACAATAAAAATACAATTTAGAATACAAACGGGAAAAAAAACTAGTAATAAGGAGTGATAACAATCTAGCATTTTATCATAAATGCATATAATTAATTTATTAAACAAAAGTATTTTTACATAGAAAATATTTGAGGTGGTACGCAAACTTTAGCATAGATTATCAATAATATGCACATTCTAAGTGGAAAAAGGGCCATAATTCTTACAAATGCTTGTTACAGTTGTCTACTCTTGTTTAAAGATTGGGGTCATGTTGGTAAAAAAATATGCAAAACATGAAAGCAATATTTCAAGGGACATAGAAAATATTTGAGGTGGTACGCAAACTTTGACATATATTTATCAATAATATGCATATTCTAAGTGGATAAAGGGCCATTATTCTTCTAAAATGCTTGTCACAGTTGTCTGCTCTTGTTTAAAGATTGGTGTCAAGTTGGTTAAGAAGTATTCAAAATATGAAAGCAATATGTCAAGGGACATAGAAAATAGTTGATGTGGTACGCAATCTTTAACATATATATAGATTTATCAATAATAAATTATATGCATATTCTAAGTGGTGGGCCATAATTCTTACAAAATGCTGGATACAGTTGTCTGCTCTTGTTTAAAGATTGGGGTCATGTTGGTCAAGAAGTATGCAAAATATAAGAGCAATATGTCAAGGGAACTAGAAAATATTTGAGGTGGTACGCAATCTTTAACATAGATTTATCAATAATATGCATACTCTAAGTGAAAAAAGGGCCATAATTCTTACAAAATGCTTGATACAGTTTTCTGCTCTTGTTTATAGATTGGGGGCATGTTGGTAAAGAAGTATGCAAAATATGAAAGCAATATGTCAAGGGACATAGAAAATATTTTAGGTGGTTCACAAACTTTAACATAGATTTATCAATAATGTGCATATTCTAAGTGGAAAAAGGACCATAATTCTTACAAAATGCTTGACACAGTAGTCTGCTCTTGTTTATAGATTGGGGTCATGTTGGTAAAGAAGTATGCAAACTATAAAAGCAATATGCCAAGGGACATAGATAAAATATTTGAAGTGGTATGCAAACTTTAACATTCCAATGCTCACACTTATGCTCACACTAACACTTACGCCGATGCCCGGGTAAGAAGGATAGCTCCACTATATCATTATTTCAAATATAATAGTGATAAGTCGAGTTCAAAAGTCATTGTGTGAAAAAATGTCAGTTAGAGCCGTTTTGCTTTTATCACTCGAAGTGTTCTGACTAAGTTTCATTAAGTTTGCACTAAAATATGTGACTTATAGAGTGTTAACAAGGTTTAACTATAGCCATTTTAAAGGAAAATTTCCCTGCACCTTGATACATGTAGCAATGTTTTTCCTCAAACAATAACCAATTTCAAACTCAGCTGAGCTATCATAAGAACAAAGATTGGACCATAAATGTGACTTCTAATGCAATAACACAGTTTTACTACAGAAATATGAGGAAAACTGCCATGCTCCCATCCATTTATATTTTTCAACAAACCAGAACCATTTTCTAACTCAGCTCAGGTATCATGAGGACAAATGTTTTGCCAAGTTTCATGAAGATTTCACTAAACATGTGATTTCAAGAGTGTTAACAACGTTTTAGAATAGCCATAAAAGGAAAAATGTCCCACCCTCTGGCAGTCATGTTTTTTTAACATACTGGAACCATTTTCAAACTCATCCAAGATATTATTAGATTATAAGATAACAAATATTCTGAGTAAGTTTCATTACAATTTGACAATAAATGTGACGTCTAGAGTGTTAAGAAGTATTTACTAATTTATTGGCATATAAGGGAAACTGGCCGGCCCACTGACGGAAGTGTTTTTCAACCAACCAGAACCATTTTTTAACTTGTCCAGGATATCATTAGGACAAATATTGTAAACAATTTTCATGAAGAATGGATCATAAATGTGATACCTTGAAAGTTAACAATGTTTTATTATAGCCATGTACGGAAAAATGCCCGCCCCCTGGTAGCCATGTTTTTCAACAGACCAGAACCATTTTCTATCATATTCAAGTTATTATTGGAACTAATATTCTGACTAAGTTTCATGAAGATTGGACAATGAATGTGACTTCTAGAGTGTTAACAAGGTTTTACTATAGCCATATAAGGAAAAATGCACCGCCCCCAAGTTGCCATGTTTTTCAACAGACCGGAACCATTTTCACACTCGTCTAGGATATCATGGGGACACATGTTCTGACCAAGTTCCATGAAGATGGGACATTAAATGTGGCACCTATAATGTAAACAAGGTTAATTTTGACTACACCCAACGGACCACGCACGAGGACAAAAGGCGATCACAAAGGCCCACCATGAGCATGTTGTGCCCAGGTGAGCAAAAAACATATTCTGAAAACATATTGTTCATTCAGGGCTATAGATAACAAGCGTATTTGCATTATTACGCAATTAAAATAACCAAAAACGCAATTAAATTCAAAATAAAGCGTACACAAACGCAAATACAAATTTAATAACATAATTTCCGGCAAAAAACTTGCATCACGAAACGCAATTCTTACCAACACCAGGCGTATTTTTTAGACTGGTTATGTTTGGTACAAAAATGTATCGGATAGTTTATAAATATGCTGTCCTATGAAGAAAAGGAGGCAGCCTTTCCAGCGTTTATCAATCTTTGATGTATTATCATAATTATTCGTAGACCTGTCCGATTTCTACCCTCATTTTCAAAGTATTCAACTCAAAATGACCCGAAAACGTGGTGCATTGCTTTGAACAGCCATAACTTCATCAATTGTGCATTTCACGAACTCGGTCTTATTCAACGCAAAAATGAATAAACTTTGATCAGAAATTCAGTAATGGTTTGTTATTATGTACAGGTACCTTTTTGAATTCCATTTGTATATATAATATAGTAACCTTAGTAGATTTTTATTATATTATATATGTCAGTCCCTAAATTACCCAGTTGAGTTAAATGTAGTGAAAATGAGGTCACTTTCAACAGCCTTGCTGTTGGGCTAGCTCTTTAGCGACGTGGTTAAAGTGTTGGACTACTACTGTGGACTTCAATCCCTGGCTTCAGCTCAGTGTTTTCACATTAATGGCGACGAGGTAAAAAAAATACTGTGAATGCAGGACTGGGTCTGAGCTGTTTAATGGTTTCTGGGAGAGCCATGCGGATGCAAGACATGCTGTAGCGGGAATGTTTGGGCCCTGAAACATTAACAGGTGGAGGAATGTAGTGAAATAATGTCACTTCCAACAGCCTTGCTGTTGGGCTAGCTCTTTAGCCATGTGGTTAAAGTATCTGACTACCACTGTGGAGGTCGTGGGTTCAACCCCCTGCTTGAGCTCACTATTTTCACATTATAAAAAAACGGGGGTGAAAAACCCAACTAAGCTCAAAAGTAGGGGGTGAATTTTTTTGCTAAAACTCTATTGAATTTACAGAAACCCAATTGTTATCAAAAACAGGGGATGAATTACCCAATATACCCAGAGAGTTATCTATAGCCCGGTTCATTACTGCCTCAATACTTCAGCCATCAAACACACTTTCAGATTCCCAAATAATCATTTAAAACCCATATTTTAAATCAACTTGCCAGTACTACCTGTGCATACGATATTGTTTTCGGGATAAGTGATTGTTTTCCTTCTTTATTATTTACCACAAAACAGCACTTTCCCAATATGGAAAAAACAACACATATTCCATTTGCTCTCCAAAAATGCCCAATTGAAGGTTTCCAAAACAAAAATTAGTTATCAATTTTAAAGTACTTGGAGCAAAAAATCAAATACACCAATTTCACAACATAAAGACTTCACAACACAAATGTGCCCAATGTAATGGTTTTTCGTGCAAACTTAACCCCAAAAATAACTGGAAATGGCGGAGTGGGGTGGGGGTGATTTTTCATAAACGGTATGACTGCTTTACACAAGGCATATCAAAGATGAAAGATGTAGAAGTCCAGTCTAGTGTACACATGGATTTTTTTATAATGCTTAAGAAAAATGTATTTGTGTGTGTGTCCCTTGGCTATTCAATAGCTATATAGAATTCTTAGATATTGCATTTATCAGCAGCACGACCGACATAGTTTTGGAGGTAATACCCTTTATTTCTGTTCATACTTAACTGTTTTCCAGAGCATAATTCTAAGAAGTTCATTGTGTGTATAGTGTGCTTTGCTGAGAACAGAAACAAGACACTATTTTTAAAAAAGGTAAAATGTACTGTTGAAAATTTAATTGATGATCAAAACATGCATTATTATTTATACTGAAACATCTTGAATAAATTGAATTTGATTATTGTGCGTTATGTTGGATATGTTTATTGTTATCTTTAAAGAGGAAAATGCATTTATAACAGAACAACCAGCTTCTTTGCACCCTAATATGTTATTTTAATAAAACACTTCTTACATGTACCTTGAAAAATATTAGAAAAAGTTGCTTCAAGACGGATTTATAAATTACACAGTTCACTTCTAAATCCTGATTGTTTTTGCGAGTATTAAAACAAATGCAATCTACTCACACAAAACTGGTATTATGGCATTTAAACAAATACATTTTAAATTTAAAGCAGTTTCAAACTTTATTAGGGGCATTTTAGTAATACAACAGGAACACTATTTCTGCTTCTGACACTGTTGGATGTTCAGTTATCGTAGTGGGACATTCACATGCCATATATTGTCACACAAAAACAAATAAAAACGAGCATTGTGTAATGCTTTAAATCTATGTTACCAGACCACATCTAGCATTGAAAGTTTGGCTATTTCTATAAGGAACACTGATTATGTATGTGTTTTATAGTTTATTTTTTAAATAGTGTACGAAATAGTCATTGATTATAATTGTTAACAGGCTTTTAATTGCCAAAAATCCATGTCAAATGTGTTTACTAGCACACTGTTTTAGTTTAAGAGCTGATAGTTCATGTAAACTGTAATAGCGTGAACAATTTGCATGGGCGAACTAATTCCAGTGTAATCACAGTAAAGGAAAATTACTACTATTACATTGTATTAGGCAACATTAGTGGTGTGTTAACACTAGTGCATTTGTCAGCTAAACTATGCAACTTATATTAAGAAATTTCTTGAAGGGACCAGACAAATGTGAAAAATTATGGAATATGGATACATTTGAATTATTTTAGTTAAAGTACGATTTTGAAATGCAGTACAGTCAGTTAACCAGTTTAGAATCACCTGGCTAAAAACATTAATTCTTTTGACCACAATAATTTCTTTCGGGATTTAGTGTCAATGCGAGAAGATGTAAAAATAAAGGGTAAAATTTATTTTGTATGATAACAGGTTAGGCAAAACGGCATATGCAGTATTTGTCAAAAAGAGCCAATTAAAGGGGCCGTCCAACAGATTTTGGCATGTATTGAAGCTTGTCATTAAATGCTTTAAATGCTTTATATTGATACATGTAAACATTTGAACTAAAAATCTCCAGTAAAAAAACAAGAACACAATTTAAAAAAAGAAAAAAAGGTAACCCTCAACAGAGCTAGAACCACTGACCCCTGTATTCCTGGAGTAAAAAGACACCCGCCTAGACCACTCGGCCATCCGCGCTCATGCTTAGATTGACTGTATTTTTTAGCTACCGGGGTATATAAGCAATCCTCGTAGTTTTCCAAAATATCGTTTTGCGTCGATACGACGCTTTATCTGTTGGACAGCCGCTTTAAAGTTCACCCTTTGGAAAATTATAAAAAAATCATTCAACTTACAGAATTAGTATTTCAAAACATTGTCATGAAATTTGTTTTCAATCGGCAAAAAGTTTATTTGAAAATAATAAAGCCTTATATATCTATATGCACATTTCAAAACGTAACTCATTCAATCAGTTCTGGTTAACTTTTTGCTGCATTTATCCCCCCTGTAAGCATAATACAAAAGCTTTCTTGCTAAAACTTTGTCAATTTATTCCTTAACCTAATGTATACCATAGAAACTTATCATTTTGTTTTTATTGGGGCATTATGGAAAATTATATACAAATAAATCAGAACTGCTGATAATCCGGAACTGGTTGACAAACTGTAAAAACATGTTTTTCCCCAGTTTGGTTGTTTTCTATTTATTTTCAATGGATGTGTCGATACTGGATCAAAATAGACAAAGTGCATGCATGTGACATCATCACGAAGGTCTCTTTTTAATGTAAACAGCAGTGTTTTTTTTCAGTTTTGGGGAAGGGGTCGGGTTCCCTGAGGGGGGGAAATTTGCGCGTAAAAGGGGAAAAGGGGGAAATTTCTATGCTTAGCTAGTAACAGTACAAAATCAAGTTTTAACACTATAATTCACCATACAGAGGGAGAAAAACATAATTCAAACTCTTTTATTCATAAACATGTTATGTTCATGTTCAAAGTTCAACATTTCTGGGCTTTTCAGCGAATTTATCAATTATTCTGGTGACCTCCTCTTCACCAAGTCTCTCCGTGTGCAGACAAAGTCTGATCAGGGACTCCAGTGTAGCTTCCCCAAGCCTGTTTCTCTGTGGGGTGCAAAGCAGGTTGCGCAAACTTAACAGTCTTTCAACACTCTCTTGACCGGACGTTTCTGGCGTTACACTGCCGGCATTTGAAGAAGACTGACTTTTTAGTTGTATTTGTTTGAAAAGAATATCAATTTATTTTTAAGTTAAAACAGATTTGTCAATTTTTTTACGATTGCTTTTGGTGTTGTGCTACATGTTGGAATACGTATGGTTTGCGGTAGATGTGGTAAAGCGAAATTCGTGATAATGAACTACGTACGGTTTGCGGTAAAGGCTAAAATAAAGTAAACACGCGGATGCAGTTCAGGAAAATTGAAGTAAATTCGTAATGAAAGACATATTTAAACGAGGTATTGATTAAAATTGAATGACACTTCCGAGAGGGGAATTTAAAAATATTTGGGGGGAAAATATAGTCAATATTAATTGCCGCCTTAGAGTCTTTTGATGATTTTTGCTTTGGCAGACTCTTGGCGTCAATAGTCCACTCTATCTTTTTAATAGCGAGAGTTTTCCTTCTTTGTCTATATTGATGCGCAAGGAATTTGGTGCGCAACATTCAAGCCCCGATATCAGACAGTTAATATCAATGGATTGCAATAATATTTACATACCTGTGTAGATAATTCATTTCTCAATAATGTTCTGTAAGAATTATGTAATGACTCTTTCCATTTTGCACGCCTGACCAATTTAAATCAACACACTACTCACATTTTCCATTCCAATCGCTGTGCCCGCTGTATACCGCAGGTAGATTTTAATCGATAACGCAGCCTATTACACCGTAATGCCTTCTTCTGATTGGTTGATATTTAAATATTTCATTACATGGCGAGAGGTCAGTGATTGTATTGCGATTTAAGCAGAAGTTTAACTGAAGCAAATTATGCCTTCAATTCGACGCTATTTGAGGTAAAAATCGACCTCTTAACTAAAACGTTATGAGTTGGTAATGTTATTTTGCAATTTTAAGCATATTGATATAATAGTATTGTATTTATTTTTCGTTATGGTTTTTACAGACCGGAGTATCAGCGTTCAGATTTATTCTGAACGCGAATTATTTCAGCTAGGGAAAATATATACTCTAAAGATGAGAGAATGGGGCCGAATAACGCCGAATATTTCATCCAAAAAACACTGAAGCAAAAGCATCGATATAACGTCCCTATCGATAGTTTGTCACCGTACGATATTGAAAGAAAAGGGGAGCAACTCATTCATCTTACTTGACCAAATGTACAGTGTCAGTGTACGATTCATTTGTGTAGAATATTGTCATTGTAGGAATATGACCATCGTTAATTAACACTTATTTCAGATTAATAGAAGCAAGAAACAAATGTTTACCTTTGTCATGTCATTATAAGCTTTGTATTCGTTACTAAAATGTATGTTTTATATTCGTTTACAACATGCGTTGTTTAACTCCGCCATTATAGGTTACATTCAACTAAAACATTGAGTATCCCTTCGTAGTCACGGTGTATTTATCGGGTGGGTTGTTCTGGATAAAATTCGTAGATTAGAATCTAGAATGATTTTAGGACAATAACATGTTTTGTGTATAATCTCTTTACATTTGTATTTGTAAAAGTAACTCACACTGGCTCGGCTGATAACGTTAAAAAACAAATATTGCAATAATTGTTTTTATATTTTTACTGCAGTGACTCATTTAAAATCTTATATTTTTCGCTGAAACCAAATATTCTTTAAGTAATAAAATTGTTTACTCAACTAAAAGCATATATAAAGTAGGCTTACATTATACCAATAACTACCTTGCAGCCTTGGTTGCCACATTGTGCAGTCATCTTGTTAAATGACAGAACTATATTTAAGGGAAATGTTAAAACATATAATCCTCTTTTGAAGTCAATTCGTTTACAGTAGAACAATGGAGCAATATTTAAAAGAAAAGGGATTTTACTTTAATTGAGAAATATTAAGCAATTAGTGAAATGTTCATAGATTGTTCTTATTGATGTCCTGTTCTGCATTCATTTCATGAACATATTATGTTAGAACAATATTGAATAAGTTGGTCATAAGAGTTTTTTAAAACGCTTTTTTAAAATCCGTTTACAAATATTATTCAGACAGCAATACTATAGTTTATGGAATATCCTAAAATTAGTATTAAACACAGTTAAACTCAAAAATTAAAAAGCCTTCTTTTGGGTTCTAAATTGGGATAATAAATATTTGGATTTAAAGCATCTATAAAATATACTCAGTTTAATATCCAGTAGGGATAGAGATATATATTTCCATGGTAAAAGCACTCTTATTATTCCAATATTTCGCTCAAATTGGCTTTATCAAGGTTTACAAATATAAATTTACTACATCTTTTTTTACTGTCTAAGAATACGTTTAAAAAACTTGTTAAGAAACATTTATTAGAAGAAATGGAAAAAAGTTGAGAAACAAGAGTATCTGTATTATAAACTTTTATCATTTGGTTTTAGATCTGTAAACCATATTGTAATACATTTTTAAAATGTAAACTATATTGCTATACATTTTAAAACTGTAAACCATTTTGTAATACATTTTTAAACTGTGTTTATGCAATCCTGTCAAGTTTCATTATCATACGATGTGTTTTCGTATTATAAAACAAGAATTATTTTATTAATACCATAATATGACATTGTGAACCCGTTGTCACTTTTTTCCATCATATATTACGAATTTATGATATAATATTACGTCACTCAGATCTACATGTGACGGCTTTGGACCCCATTGGAAATAAGTTTTATACGATCTTTCGTCAAAACTTTGCGGGTTATCCAGTGCACTTTTATATCTATATTTCAATTTATTTTATGCTTTCCGGTGGTTTATAGAGAAATATCAGTGAAATAAAACTGTTATTCCACTGTTTTAAACAGTGAAAAATATCGATATTTGTCACTGTTTTACAGTGAAATGACGTCATTTTTAAACGAAATGACGTCATGAATCCAGCGAAAGTATATATCTGCCTGATACAACCACTGCGCCACTCGTGAAGATATTGTTTTCTATGATCACTCGTGAAATAAAATCGATATTCCACCGAATCCAACAAATATCCTCTATATAATTTAATTTTGACCAATAAGTGTGATAAAGTGTAATAGAGTATATTATCTATGATGGTGACTATCTGTGCTATTTCTGAATTGTTAATAACTGTACATATGAATTGTAGTTTTTTGTTATGTGCACAAATAAAATTATTATTATTATTATTATTATCATTATTGTCTTGTACATCATTAAAGTAAATGTTTTTCAACCTCAAAAATGACAGGAAATGACGTCATGACGTCATACATTACCATGTGACATACAATTGCGCCAAAATAAATAAATAACATATACCGATGACAATTTGTACATATGGTACATAAAATATATGAAATGCAATATATTGGTATACTTTTTAGTTTGATGTTGTTGTTGTTTTTTATTTAAATATACAGCCGCTATCAAATGTGCTTGTTATGTCATTCTGGTCAGTCAAACTACTCAAGTACCTTTAAAATCATACACTTTCTTACATCCATGACCGCCTAATACTGCCATGACACCTCAAGGCCATTGGACCTTCAACCCTCGTGTGAGTACTTAGTCAAGATGAAACATCTTCACATCGCTCGATGCTGTGAATAGTAAGTTTATGTGCATACTTTTTACACAGTGCCTCAATGGTCAGAAGAGATCTGCTGAACGCAATTACGTTGTACCGGTGATTTTGTTATATTACTTACGCATAGCCCAGTGTAAAATGTCGTTATGTCGTCAGATTATCAAAACGTTGTTTACGGTAATCGTATGCAGTGGTCGGCTGAAAACATACACTCAGAGTAAGTATGTTTTTTTGAAAATGTTTTGTCCCCAATAGTTGGTTCTTACTTGTTATTGAGTCTCTGTATGAACACGCTTTATAATTTAAATAATATGTTATCACGTAATGAGAAACATTGCTTCTGTTTTTAGTTGTTAGCGCCAATAAATAATGGCGAAACGTAATTGCATTCTACGCATTTTACTGGAGTGAACTGATGTCAGCAAAATTATAGAGAATAACAAGTTACTGTCATATCGATGTGTAAATATATCAGCTGAGGCTTAGAATACAAGAACGGTGAGTTTCTTATGTTGCACAACGATAGGGCAGTGACCTATTTTTCTGTTTACTAGTATCATACATCTACGTCAATATTTTAAAAGAAATAATAAAATATTATCGCTATGATGCTACTTTTTTTAGCTCGATTAAATATGATGTTTAAAGTTTGACGTTTTAATAATTACGTCATACGCACTTGCGTTTATTATTTTTAAAGCGCGTTTTTAGCTGTTGTGTTGCTTTTTGTGTCTTAAATATATAACATCTCGGTTTCAAATTATTTGTTTAGTTGAATCTGATTCTTGTTTTAACAAAACTGATGAATTTATAGTTAATTCCGAGTAATATGACCTACCTCCAAACATGACGTGATATTAAAGAAATGTATCAGGCAGCGTTATATCAGGCAAATATCAATGTAGTGGTATAATAAAAAAGGCTTGACCGGTATTATCAATTTCAGACAAGGAGACAGGAGCGGACGCATCAATGTTGCTTCCGGTGATAATCATTTCTGCAGCAGTAGCATCCGTTGTTTTGGTGACGTCACTAGCAATGTGTTTATGTCACCTAAAAGCGAGGCGGAACTTAAAATCTGCGTCACACGGAAACGTTCGTGACGTCACGCGGTTCATTCACAGACAGATCGTTACCACCGACGCAGTTAAGCCGAGTCTTGTTTGAGCTGAGACCTTCTGTTGTATCAAAGATCTCGTAGGAAATTTTAAGGTACGGCGTAATTTTGCAGTTTAGAACAAAGTCGCTTGAATGTGATCTGTATGTACCTGATATAAAAGGGCTTGTGGAAATGACAAAAACAACTTTATACAATGTCAACATTAGATTTGCAATAGATATTGGTACTTTAGACGCGCACTGTTTCGAAAATAAAGATATCGCGCTGTGCATTTTCCCTACGATGGTGAATATTATTGTTTGCCCTTCATGGATATAAGGAGAAGAGTACTGCAATATTCAATATGCAGACGAAATAACACAGCGCTGTACCGATAACTTTTACATTACGCATTTGACATGCTGTCCATGCCAACCTCTATCTTGATTTGTGCGCATTTATTTAACGGAATGTTGTTAACTTAGTTGTCATTTGTTATATGAATCTCACTCTAGGAAAATCAGGATTGGTGCATGTGCTTAAAGTGTCGTCCCAGATTATCCTGTACAGTCTGCACAGACTAATCAGGGACGACACTTTGCGCTGTTATGGATTTTTTAAATTAAGTTTTTTCTTAATGCAAATCCAGTTTATTTGAAAAGTTTCGTCCCTGACTGCACAGGCTAATCTGGGACGAGACTTTACGTACATGCGTTAAGCCCTGTTTTCACAGAACATTGCTTATATAATGATGTATTGATATGCATGTATACATTTTGCATGGCGTGTTTAATTGTTTCTACAATTTATTGTTCAAATTGTTAATTGATGTTAATATACATTTGAACTATGTTCATGTATATACATGTATATGTTACTTTATTACAGTACTTGTCAATTTTTCGTCCATGTAACGTCAAATATTTATTTGAAAATATGTTTACATGTTCATGCATTTTATGGCGATTATTTAGTATGATAAATCCAACAAAAGCACATATTTTTTCTTTCCTTTTTTATCAACGTTTCGGCTTACGCCTTCATCAGGATAATACAAATAATAACAGAAAGCGGATGTTACGTCATTGACTTAACGTACATTAAAATGCGGGAAAATGTACGTCAATAAAATGAACGTTAATTAAATTAAGCTTAACTTTCGGATTCAAGAATACACAATTTCCTATAAAATTATATATAAAAATACTAATAGGAAAAAACAAAAGTAAGCTTAATTTAAATGAAGAGCTAGTCTTTTATGTTAAAAAGAACTTTGTTATTCATACCATTAGGGTGTAATGTTTTAAGTCTATGTATATAGTAAGTTTCTTTACTTTCTTTTTTTTATGGCGATTATTTTACACAATAAAATATAAGAAACAGCATTAATATAATTATGTATTTGTTAAATTGTATTAGGCATTAGCCACGGTGTTATAGACGTCCTGTCAGATATTTTGATGCGAGTCATCCTCTTTCTTTACATCAGCCGTTCATTTACAGTTGAACGAATCAAATAGGTGCGTGATTTATATTAATAATACAATGTAGCATCTTTGAACTGTTTCTCTTTTGAGTGTGGACTGAAAACAGCAGGATTTAAACAAAATATTTATTGTAAATGTGTATTTGCCGGCAATAAAATTATGTATACAATATAGTAAAAACTATTTACAAAATAATTTTGTTTTATGAATGCAACTAATAATTGAGCGGATTTTTCAAATCACAATCACATCATTTCAAAATTGAATTTCTACATAAATAACAATACATAATAGTTTTACTAATGCAAGCAATGAACACGTCAATATGGAAGCCTCGTTCTGGGAAAACTGGTTCTGATTTCATGTCCGTAAAGTCTCGTCCCAGATAAGACAGTGCCTTAACTGGATTTTCGCTAAGAAGATACTTCTTTTAAACGAAAATTACCATCACAGAGGAAAGTGTCATCCCTGACTATCCAGGGCGGACTGCACGTGCTAATCTGGGACGACACTTAACGCATATGCATTAAGCCCAGTTTTCCCAGAACGAGGCGCAACCTACCATTTTTTATTTTATCAAAATACTTCTGAGCTCCCCATAATTGGGAGATATATCTCCATTAAACGTCAACGACTTTACGTGATTTAAGTGCGAAAGCGACGTCTCAGTCACGTTAAAAACTGTGGTTCACACCTAAGGCACGTATAACGTCAAAGAGAAATACTTTATCATTCGAGATCGAACATTGCACCTTTTCCGCTGGAAATGTGCAATGCGGCGACTTCCGGTGAAGAACGAGGCTCGTACGTCTTGATTCGAGATCGTTCGAAACTAATTGTTTTAGTCCCGCAACCGTGAGATCACATGGGAAAGATTTCAATTGAAGTAGCTTTAACTTCCGGGTGAATTCTTCGACTCGTTGTTCTATGGAGAAGGCAAGCAACTTGTTTAGAAGATGCTCGTTGACGACCAGGCTATTTAGCGGGACGTGTGTAAAACACGGCTCTACGACGGAACCCGTAACCGCCTTGTACTCCACTTGTAAAACACGTACGTGATTTATGAAACGGACGAATGCAGCGAAATAAAATGTTACTGCATGTAAAGTCGCTCTGGGACAACTTGGGCAGGTGTCCCCGTATTCCCAGAGCGAGACTCATATTGTATTTACAAACAGATTTGCGCCGTTGGTTATTAACATGACATGTGCATTACACTGTTGGTGCCTTTATACATACAAGTCAGTTAAACTGTGGGTCGTTATAATGGGAATTACATGATACTAAATATAAATATTAAAACACTTAAAATAACAAAACACTTTCAAGAATATAGCTTGTTCGTGTGTCTAAAAATTGAAATGTGAATACAGGCCTCCGAAGTATTTCCAGAAACATTGAAAAATAGAACATAAAAATATGGCCTATGCACGGAATACCCAGAAATTTACATACAGTGTACATGTTTTAAAACGATATATATGTTCAATGTTATTATATGTTTTTATCGGGCAAACATAATGATTATTTATATACATTTGTATTCATTATCCGATTAAAATAATGTGCTATTATGAACACTATAAAAGATTTATGATCCAATAGCATTTAGTAAAAAAGTAGTTAAAATTTAATTGATAAGTAGTGAGCCCTACGTCAAACAATATGTTAACGTGTGGTCTGTTTAAGCAAACCGACACTTTCAAAACTTTGGGATCAGATATCATTTTTATAAGATGTTATAATACCAGTGTTTTGTGTATGCAAAAATGACATGTAATGTAAATTTCAAACATGGTAAAACAGATGAGAAAACAATGAGAAACCAACATGTTTCTGAAACACGACCCCGAATATAAATACCTGTATGGCGAACTCGGTCCTTGTGAGCACGCGCTCGGTGACCCCCTGCCCCAGCCCATTCCGGTCGAGCATCACTAGCCATTGTCAAGGGCGGCAACTCCATGTGGCTGCCTGGAATGCAGAGTTACCCTCTTGCCCTTGTCCTCTAGAATCGCCATCGTTGTCAGGGGATAGTAGTTGGTCTCTATCGGACGCTGTCAGTTATTTCGCCTGCCCATCAACATGAATCCGTTCTGGTCGGTGAAGATGTATCCGTTATCTACGTCCGTCTGAAGGCGCATTATGATTTCGGTATTCACCAGCGACGGCTCGATGTTCAAGTCGATTTCGTTCGTGATGAACACCGACGTCGCCTTGGCGTTGTACATGGTGAATTTCTGTGAAAATCCGGATTTGTAGGTCAAGCTGAATTCCTTTCCACTGATGACCTAGATCCTTGGCGTTGTATCGTATAGAACTTTGATCTCTGGGCTTGATCCTTAGGCTCGAACATGTAGGCGCCGCTCTTTCCCGGGATGTATTTAAATAACCACCGTTTATGTTCCAGTCTTCTTATCGTTAATGCTCTCTAGATTGCCCAACCTAACGTCAAACTGTACTTAAATGAAATCGTTTTCGATTAATATGTATTTCATGGAGCTTTTGCTATTTTCGTAAAAAAATAAAACGCTTGACTCGATGGCGTCGTTCTGGCATGTTGCAGACATTGAGATTGTAAATGTCCGTACCTCATACGGTAACAGTTTCACAGAAAACGACACAATACTCAGTCCATTATGTGTGGGATGGATGTGTTCGGACGCTTGGTACTGCTTTATGTTTCTTTCTTCCTCCGTTACCACTTCATGACCCTGAGCAATGCATACACCTACAACGTCCTCGCGCGCATACTCAACCGGATTCGCAACTACGATTTTCAAATTTTCAACCTGAAATTTTAGTTCGTTCAACAAGAGCAGTAATCTTGGACTCTCCTTGTCGAAGCTGTGTTTCAGTGCCGTCGTTGAGAGTACAGATCCCTTCGTGAGCAAGAGACTGAGCGCGAAGGCCAACGCTTCCCGCGCCTTTCGGAACGCGTTGGTAAGCCGCTCCTCGTCGTATGAGACAACAAACGGAAGTGCCGTACCGGTGATCTCGTCGTGATGCTGAAACATACCAACGTCCCGCCTGGCGTTCCGCAGCCTACCCATGTTACCTTTGTAGGATTTGGAGAATTCAGCGCAGACTGTTTTGGGTTTCCTGCATTGGTGAAAGGCTGAAACGCTGAACACGTCGGCTGCGCGGATTAGCAGCTCAATTTCGCGCGTGAATCGTTTCAGCCAATTCCGCGTTGTAAAATATCCCGTCCACGTGTCGTTTTCAAAATCTGAGTAAGGAAAAAGGGCACCGCTTAAAACTGGAAATGCTTTTTCCTGTCCGTTTATTTTTCGTAATTTAGACTCGACCTTAGGAATGTAATCGAAGAAGTCCCTGATCGTACCAAACTGGATATTCATCTTCAAGACCGATTTTGCGTTTATATATTGCATAAGTTTGCCGTAATTCGAAACGTCTCACAACGTCTCATGATGGGTGAATCTCGAGCAGATATTCCTCACCCGAAGCGTCAAGATTTACAACAGGAATGTAGGACGTAAGTGTGAACCTTTAATTTGGTGAAACTCATAATTAATGGGTTTGTCGTGCGTTGTCTTTTCTTGTGTGGAAAATCGTTATGAAAATATATTGTAAAATGTAAAACCGTTCAATCGTTTATATAAAAAGATTGTCAAAATAAAATGTTTCGTATCAGATGCTTTTTATTTGTTGTAAGTCAATATGTTTGGTCAAACAATGCCGTGTTTGTTAATGCATATTTACACAACTCTCTTCGGCGTATGGAATTAAGACATGTCTAGTAACAGAAAATTAACAAGAACCCTTACCATATGAGTCGCGTTCTGAGAAAAGCGGGCTTAAAACATGTGCGTTAAGTGTCGTCCCAGATTAGCCTGTGCAGTCCGCACAGCTAATCAGTGACGACACTTTCCGCTTTTATGTAATATTTCGTTTAAATGAAGTCTTTTCTTAGCAAAAATCCAATTTAGGCGAAAAGAGTTGCCCCTTATTAGCCTGTGCGGACTGCACAGGCTAATTTGGAACGACACCTAACGCACATGCATCAAGCACAGTTTTCTCAGAACGCGGTTCTTATATGCGTCGTGTAGGACATTCGTCACTTGTCTAAAATAAAAGAAAAGCAGATGGTTACAATAATTTCTGTCACGAGTATGCATCTGCAATATAGAGTGATAATTCCTATACTCAGGACTTGTCCATCGTTGCGCGTGTCAATAAAATATCAAAATAATACTAAATAAAATGCATTGAATCAAACATTGTCCATATCCAGTTCAATTCCCGTTCTTGGCAGCATGTGAGTTTGGTTGGTTGTCACCATACCGCACAGGTGGGGTTTCCTACAGCCCCCTCCCCTAAAAAAACAAAGAAACAACAACAAAAAAAACCACAAAACCACACCAGAAATTAAAAAATAATAATCCTGACTTAGAAATAAAGGTAGAAAATAGACGTTCTATGTTTTTAAAGTTAAAACAAAAGTTTAAGTACTGTTTTATTATTTTACTTCGTGAGAACACATCATGTGTCCTCACATGGTTTATTATGTATTTCTTCGTGATCAAAACATATGGTTTGTTGATTAAAGCCACACACTTTGCCTCTGACCATAAATGAAATACTTGTTAATCAATACATATAGATGCAATTTGAAAATGTGCAAAATTGTCATTAAATCTAAAGCCTAGTTAGCAAGTTATTAATAATTTTTCAAACGGTACCGCTTTTAAAACCGAAAGTAGGATTTCTAGCCGTATACGTCCATTTCGACAAACGCGATTATTTTTAAGTTTTAAAACGCAAAAAAGACGGATTTCTACCTTGTAAACACCAGATATATTTTTTAAATGGCATAGATAAAATTAAATATATAGCCTATTTAGCCAGTAATTTATTATTTTTCAACTGGTTCCGCTTTTAAAACAAACCGAAAGTAGGACTTCTAGACGTATACGTCCATTTAGACAAACGCGATTATTTTTAAGTTTTAAAACGCAACAAAATATGGATTTATACCTTGTAATCATCGGATATATTCTAATTGACATAGATAAAATTAAATATATATTATTTTTAAGTTTTAAACCGCAAACAAGACCGATTTCTACCTTGTAACCACCAGATATATTCTAATTGGCATAGATAAAATATGTTTCTTATTTATACTTACATTTAATATGCCAAATAAGTTGTTAGGCTTTGAGACGCAGTTTTTTCCCCATATTCAAATAAAACTATATCATCCGCGTCATGCGAAAATCGGTCTTATGGCATATGCGGCCAGAGTAGCTCAAGCCAAGCCCGCGCACTTTCCCATCAATGGCTACGCTTTCCGCTTTAAAAAAGGCACGCAAGGTTTGGTAATAACGCCAGGGTAGTTTATTCAGTATTCATATTCTTACAAGACTGTGCGATTGCGCAGGCCTGGCTGAAGTTACATTGGGATCATATTGCATAAGATCAATTTTTGCATGACCCGTGTACAAATCTCATTGCGTCTTATAAATAGAACATCTAAGCACGATACTTTCCGATAGAAAAGTGAATTCACCTTGTGTTGTTTATAGCAAACTGGCAAATGTCCGTAGACTATTTTGACTTGCATACGTCACACATGTGTGGTTAGATAATTAAACGATTTTCCTTCTACATGTATCATGGGCACTCTACTACTAGGTAGTTCTGTCTCACAATACAAGACAAATGGCATTTACCAATCGGTTTTCATAAATGTCTTTCCCTAAAATGTGTGTTATTTGATATATTGAAAACAATACTGTGTTATCAACAGAGAGTAGTCTGCATTTGCAAATTTTGCTTTGACCAATAGCATGCAGCTATTCTGGCGACATGACTTCGTCAGCATCAAATTGCATCACAGCAGTACTCAAATTTAGGATTTACCAGCATGATTTAGTAAAATTATTATATATGACGACGTCTCAATAACGTCTCTGTCACCATTATGAAAAGTGTGCAAACGTCTTAGTGGTGTCTTTCCTTAAAGCGATTTCCTTAACGTTACGTCAAGTTTATACTGAACGACGGTGTGCTCAAGTCTTAATCCAGTCATTGTTACCATTTTCACATTAGAGACCCCTGTGACATTGACACTTTACCGGAGAAATCCAAAATCAAACGATATTAAATCTCCGCGAACGCCAATTACAATGTGAAATTTGAAAGCTCTTAACGGAATAGTTCTTAAGATATTGACTGTAAACCAATGTCGACCAAAGTATGACGGGGAACTAATGGACGGATAGGCCAAAATCAATATGTGTCCCCTAGTTTCAATAGGGGAGCCAATATAGTACTAATACAACGGTTCATAGTATTTTTATTTGAACTCACAACACTTTTTCACAGTAAAATACTATTTCCATTTGAATGAGATAACTTGTAGTTATCTACTTTAAATAGTGTGCAAGAACATACTTGGGTCAGCAAAAACACATCACTAACATAAACATGTATATCTCTTTAAGTCACATAAACTATATTATTTCCATAACAAAATCAATGTTAAGCAATAACTTGTACAGTAAATAAATGCAACATTTTGCACATAGAGACCCTCATAACCATACCATTTCTTAAAGATAATTCAGATCCAAATTATTTTAAAAAGATAGTTCATGCATATCGCATGCATGACATATCTTGCGTGGAGTTCTATCTTACATTGTTTAACAGCAATCTTTTCCCCAGCTACTCTGCAGTTAAATGTTTACTGCCATCTTTCAAGATGTCAACATTAAGTTTCTAACCTTCCAGCAAACAATGTTTTCCCTACCGCACATTCAAAGAAATATTCACGAATAGTCATGATAACCTGGTTATAGTTTAGATAAATATTTTAACATTATTAAAATACTATTTGCAGTAATTTAAGGACTGTGAAGAGATAAGTAAGACATAGGCACACACAAATATGCAATACATAAAGAGTCTTTAATCAATATGACGTACACAAGCAATTTAAAACAGGCATCTAAGCAGTGTATATACACCCTATATTTACGAATGCACAATGCTTATTTGGAATGGATGACAATATTAACACATTATTGTAAAAAATACATCTAAAAGTATTAATTAAGTTTAATACTAATATGATTGTATGGTAACAATTGTTTGTTATGCATTCAAAGTAACGCAAAATGTAATTTTATTTTCTATGTAATCAATATGATTTATTTGAAACATTTCATACAATTTTACAAACACTCTAAAGCTATTTTCAGCTGTGAAGCAACAGAACAACAATGTTTCATGCATTCAATTAAAGTTCAATATAAACAATCACATTTTTAAGGAAATATGGTCTAATGGTCAAGTGAAACAAACTGTAACACAACTAGTATACTGCCGCTATCATCAGCCATAAGTCAATTCTTATTATGTATAATTTAAATACAAGTACAATATGATTGCTAAAAAGACATTTTGAGCAGAACATTTCCTTTATCATCGCAATTGCAAAACTGTAAGCATTGTATGGACAACTAAATTTTATGATTTCAAATAAATGACATTATATTTTTATTACACATGTTTTGTAACACTCAGTATCCTATTGTACCATAACTATTAATTCATTAAACAGACCTATATTAGTTTAGTAAGTATTCCACAAAATCCCAATACAAACTGATGGCTGAGAATAAAGAGTGTCATATTTTTACTAACTGTATGAATGTACTTGTTATGTTGAGAGATCAACAAAAGCATTATCTTACAACGGATACAACTTTGTTTTTCAAGCAACAACATCCCTATATCTTACGTACAAAGAGAGACAATTCAATTATTGTCAAGTGTTAGCATGTTTATTCACTCTCGCTTGATTTGCAATTGACTGATTTCCAAGTAGAAAAGATTAATTTTTCTTAAGATAATGCAAAACAAAGTTACACCAATCTTTCAATAGTTGCTTGACTTTATTTAGTGAAAAGCATTACATATACTAGTAACAAGATGTTCCTCTTGTCTAAAGGATATTTGCCTCTTCAGAATGTGTTGTTCTGTATCATTTAGAAAGGGTCAAATGAGCATCTCCACAAGCAATTTTTGTTTTTATTATCTGGCATCTAAAAGATGTACACGATGAAAATTGTTTGTACAAATACATGTTAACAGCGAAAATCAAAATGGCAGTAATAAACGCATGATTTTCATTAACAATACAATCATTTCGCAATCGCTCTATATACAAAAGTACTGACCGATATACACATTGATCAAGAATTCTTGGTCAGGTTAATCTTGTCGTCTAAATGTCTATACACAAACATTTAAGGCATAATTAACTTTACAAAAACAAAAAATAACTATCATAACTTTAGACATTATTCCCACATCTTATATTTTCGTTTTTAAATGCTTAGTTTTAAAACATATAAAGCATTTAAAGCAACAAAAAAGTCATTATTAAATCATGTTCAAGTAAATTAATAAATAACTGGTAGTCAATACCGAATAGACAATTTAAGGAAGATTAAATGATTTTGTCTAAAATTAATGAATATTGTCTTGAAATACTAAGATAATAAACAAGATGCTTGACAAAAACACCTGACACCAATGGGCACACTTAAGAGTATCAAAGCCTTAGCATTAAAATTATCCACATGTCTAAACAATGTGTGTAACTACCACCTCTATATTACATGTTAAGCAAAACAAACTGAAGCATGTCACTTTACATGAAAATAATACATTTTCTTTCAATTTTGTCAAAGTTACCAGCATCATTTAAACAGCTTTGACAAATGTTAAAATCAACATTCATAGACATATATTGAGTAACATTATATTTTCCTTAATATTTTCAAAATAAAATTTCATAATACAGACACAGTAATTGGATAGACTTGCTAATTTTGCTCTTAAAATAATATTGTTCATTATTGCTTTTATCAAGTAATCTTAATCTTATTATACTGAGTATTTAAATATAGTTCATAAAAGCCTTATACATAAAATGACTATCAGCATCATAGTTCCAATAAAAAAGAAATATTGTTTTCTTTGAACACAACTTGGATGGTCACATAAAAACATGGCTGGCCACAAGACTGTCTGGATTTCCACGTTTTGTTTGATTTGTCATTATGCGACTTCTGTCTGCATCAATTCATTAATTTTCCACCTGTCCCGATTACAAAGATGAGACCTTCAATTGTACATGTTCATACCGGACACGGGGTATGTAGATACCTTCAATTGTACATGTTCACACCAGACATGGGGTATGTAGAGACCTTCAATTGTACATGTTCACACCAGACATGGGGTACGTAGAGACCTTCAATTGTACATGTTCACACCAGACGTGGGGTATGTACAGACCTTCAATTGTGTATGTTCACACCAGACATGTGGTATGTAGAGACCTTCAATTGTACATGTTCACACCAGACAAGGTGTATGTAGAGACATTCAATTGTACATGTTCACACCAGACATGGGGTATGCAGAGACCTTCAATTGTACATGTTCACACCAGACATGGTGTATGTAGAGACCTTCAATTGTACATGTTCACACCAGACAAGGTGTATGTAGAGACCTTCAATTGTACATGTTCACACCAGACATGGTGTATGTAGAGACCTTCAATTGTACATGTTCACATCAGACATGGAGTATGCAGAGACAAGCACATCTTAAACAGCATTTATATCTCTGAGCTTCTTCCGTATGACTGGGGTTAATATGATAACAACTGTAGCAACAGGCTGTCCTTCTGATTTGCTGGTTTGATTTCGTCAATGGTCGTCTGAAATAAAGAAAGACTCATAACAGTAAATGTCAGTTTTTCATTTTATGTGTGTTACCCATTATAAACAAGAATACTAATAGCACTTTTATACATTGAGTTACATTAAAAGTTAATTATAACCACTTTACTACCAACTAACCTTAAGTCTCTCCATCAATCAAGAAATATGGGATGATATTCGATAAACATACATTTTTCCATTGGAAAAATATTTCCTTATCATTTACAACAATTTAGAAAGGGCCAACTAGCCAATAGAAAATAAAACATGTTGAAAAAGAGTTTTTCTGAGATGTCTGCTGTGAAGTAGGCAAAAAGTCACCGATGCAACCACATTTTACTTTTGACTGAAAACTTTACTACTATGAAAGAACAAGAGCGTCGCATCACGGGTGCCATGCTCGACTGCGAAAGCTTGTCAGAAATTATTATTTTTTGTTTAGAGATCACAGTGACCTTGACCTTTGACCTAGTGACCCAACAAGAGATGTGTTCGTCAGAAACAATGGCCCCTACTGCGCCGCTTTGAAATTAAATTTCTATTTATCATTTGGCAGGAATAGAAATCATCTCCCTTTAAAGCTTATTACTTCCCTTGGATTTTGTCCAATCCAACTGGGGGGGGGGGGGTCTGTACACAGTCAAAAATGACCAAGTCAGACAACACTGACAACCTAGGCCTGTGGTTTATCAAAGAAATCATAGCCATAGTTCATCATGTATCTATGGACATAAGTCCACTGGTATTTA
The DNA here is from genome assembly GCF_020536995.1 of Dreissena polymorpha. Lineage (NCBI taxonomy): Eukaryota > Metazoa > Mollusca > Bivalvia > Myida > Dreissenidae > Dreissena > Dreissena polymorpha. Next base: position 186,152,531 of record NC_068355.1, on the reverse strand, counting down.
ATGAAAACTAGCATTTACAAATTAGAACAGATAAGAAATGATAATTATATCATTTAAAACGAGAGAAGTGTTCGTCAGAAACACAATGCCCCCTATTGCGCTGCTTTGAAATAAAATTGCTATTTATAATTTGGCAGGTATAGAAATCATCTCCCTTTCAAGCTTATTACTTCCCTTGAATTTTGTCCAATCCAACCGGGGGGGGGGGGGGGTCTCACAGTTAATTATGACCATGTTAGACATCACTGACAACCAAGGCCTGTGGTTTAAAAGAGATAATAGCCAGATTTGATCATGTATCTATGGACATAAGTCCACAGGTATGTAATAAACATGAAAGAAATGATTATTATATAATTTAAAAAAAACTTTGACAAATCAATCATTTGAGTTATAAATAATCAAAATAATAACTCTGTACAGTAACTGTGAAAAGAACTTCAATTCTTGGTAAGGAAATATATAATATGACATTGATAATCAAATAAATTACTTCCCTTGAAAATAATTGTCTCTAACAAATCTCTATTTTTAGTAGCAAATAATTAAAAGCCACTACCGTGACTGTAGATTCACCACTCAAAATGTGCAGCTCCATGAGATACACATGCATGCCAAATATATCAAGTTGCTATGTTCAATATTGATTAGGTATCGCCCTTTAAAGCTCATTACTTCCCTTGGATTTGTATTTTTTACCGTAGACCGTAAAGGATGACCTTGACCTTGACCTTTTACCACAATGTGTTTGTCAGAAACACAATGCCGCCTACTGCGCCACTTTGATTTATTAAACAAAAATATATACGTTGGCAGGTCAGATAACTATGTCCATATAAAGCTTATAACTTCCCTTGGATTTGTTTGTTCGACCCTAGACCTTGAAGGATGATGTTCACCTTGAAATTTTACCACTCAAATGTGCAGCTTCATGAGATATACATGCATGCCAAATATCAAGTTTCTATCTTCAATATTTAAAAAGTTAAGGCCAATGTTAAGGTTTTAGCACGACACTTACGCCGGACGACGAGCTGTCTATGAAAATAGCTCGGGTTTTCTCCGAAAACAGCCAAGCTAAAAATTAACCAAAACTAGAGCTTCGTCACAGACGTGACTAATACTCTACCTGCTGCATTGACACTGAATATTTTGCATGTTGCCTTCACAAAAAACAGCGGACACCATCCTTAATGTTTAAAACACACTAAGTGACCCCGTAACCTAGTTTTTGACCCGGCAAGGCACATGTTCAAACTTTACCTACACATCATCTAGATTCAAATTCTAACCAAGTTTGGTGAAGCTCTGATGAAAACTACTTGAATAAGAGAGCGGACACCATATTTAATGTTTAAACGCACTTAGTGATCCAGTGACCTAGTTTTTTACCCGGCATGATCTATATTTGAACTTGATCTAGACATCATCTAGATACAACATCTGACCAAGTTTGGTGAAAATCGGATGAAAACAATTTGAATTAGAGAGTGGACACTTAATACGAACCGACCGACTGACAAGCTCACTCCTATATACACCCCTAAACTTCGTTTGTAGGGTATAATAAACAAGAAGGAAAGTTCACATGATTGTATATATGTCTGATTTTATCATACAAGAAGCAATACTTTTCTAGGTCACACATGACAAAAAAAAACCACAGCTGGATTGAAAGATGTATGGACACAAAAGGGTAAATCTACATGCACCCACCAATCTCTGAAAGTGAGGCCACGAAAAAGCATGCACATGACACGAAAACTCACCCAAGGTTTGCTCTGCATGATGTTCATAGACTGAGGGTTGTGAAGCATGGGGATCTCGGAATCTAGAGACGATGACTGCCGCTGGTTCACTTGCTGTGACTGCAAATGCTCCTGGGATATACTCATTGCTCTGCTACCACGGTTTTCTGGTATAAAAGTAAATCGTGCGTCAAACAAATTCAAGACAATACTAGCGTTTTCAAGGACAAACAAAACTAATTTAAACCCGACAAAACACTTGTCAGTGTTTCGACCTTTCATATCGACAATGCAATGTCAAAAGATTTAACTAGAGCCTACATTGTGCCCACGATGTTCTAGAGTTGTAAAGCGACTTGAAAATGTGAACGCATTCAATGTAATGAAGCTAAAATAATTAGAGAGGAAACATTAGTTCATTTTGATTTATCACCAAACTTTTTTTTAAAGAATGTTTAAATAAAAACAAGAGCTCCGCAGTTTGAGACAGATGCCTCCCAAAACAGAGCTTTGACTCCCATCACTCAATCCTTTTATGACATATCGAATGAATACCAATTTAACACCTAATGTCACAGTGACCTTGACCTTTGAACTAGTGACCCAAATTTCAATAGACATCCTCTACTGTCCAAGACCGATGCACATGTTCAGTATCAAGCCAATTGGTCAATTTTTTAACAAGTTATTAATCGGACACGATTTTCGCACTTATAATTGCGACAATGACCTTGACCATTAACCTAGTGACTCTAATTTCTTTAGGGGTCATCTACCGTCCATGGCCAATGCATATGTGAAGTATCAAGCCAATAGGTCAATTTGTTGACGAGTTATTGATCAGAAAGGATTTTCACACGTATTGTGACTGTGACCTTTGACCTAGCGACCCCATTTTCAATAGAGGCCATCTACTGTCCAAGGCAAATGCATATATGAAGTAACAAGCCAATTGGTCAATTTGTTGACAAGTTATTGATCTGACATGATTTTCATAATTATTGTGACAGTGACCTTTACCTTTGAAGTAGTGACCCCAATTTCAATAGAGGTCATCTACTGTCCAAGACCAATGCACATGTGAAGTATGAAGCCAATAGATCAATTTGTTGATGAGTTAGTAATAGGAAATCAACTGGTCTACCAACACACCCAACAACAGACTGGCAAACATCCTGCAAAATAATATACCCCCTTTTCTTTGAAGTGGGGCATAAAATACACGAGGCGGGTTAACAAAAAAGGGTTTAAATATACTTGTTCTAGAAAAAGTGTTATTCATAAATGAAGATTTACCAAATGCAACACTTTTTTATGTTCAGTACAATAACAAAAACTTACGTGAGAACAGTTTAAAAGTAATTTACTTGTGTTTTATTTTGAAATAACTTGAATTTACAGAGTTTACATTTACGCACTGTTATTTTTTAAAGTAAAAATTAACCTTGAATACATTGATATAGTGACTCATCTGAGAAAACCCCAAAGACAAGTGCAAGAATGACAGCTTGTTTATTGCAAAAGACATGTGCACAGGTCGGTACTGATTAGTCTCTTTATAGGCAGGGCTCTACTTCCAATAGGGGTCAGATGCAAAGTCGTATACACACTTTTTTTAATTGCATCCTTACAAACCGACAAAAAGTATGGTGGAAAAAACGTGTCAGAATGCCAGTGCACTGTTGTATATTAATTTAATATTTTAAATTCATTTATGACAAACACAATGTCCTAGTGATATTCGACACACATTTGCATTTTTTAGAAAAACAAGAGCTTGTCATAATAGTGCCAAATCCCTGCCGACATGTGTTTGCGTGTATGATAACATTTGTTTTAGAGAGTAGAATAATATTTGTAAAACATGGCACCTGTGCCATCCATTTATATTTCAAGGATCAATTAGTTATATAGTGTTTGAGATATGCTGTAGAGAAAAAAATATAAGGAAATAAAAGAAAGTTAGGTAATTAAAGAAAAGGACTATAAAAAGTTACTGTTCTTTGTCACTGTATTTTTCCTTAAACTCATCTATTTATTTTACAGTGAATTCTTTGTTGTTCAAATTAAAATATTATTGTAAAATAAGATAAAGGGAGATATTAAAAGTTGAAAAGCTAAAATATGTACTATAAAATTTGATTAAATATAATTAAAAAATATAAATAAATAAAATATAATATAAAAAAATAATTTAAAAAAATAAATTTAAAAAATAAAGGGAGATAATTAAAAAACTACGGCCAAAAGAGTTATGGTTCATGTTCACTGCACTTCTCCTACTTGCCATCTGTTTATATTTCTAGTTTCAAGTAAATCCGTTCAGTAGATTTAGAGTAATGCTCCGGACAAAATTTTTCTTTTAAATAAAATAAAGGGAGGTAATTCAAAAACTAAGGAAGATAGAGTCATGGTTCTTATTAAGTGCACTTCTCCTAGTTGCCATCTGTTTACTTTTTTAAGTTTCAAGTTAATCCCTTCAGTAAATTCAGAGTTATGCTCCGGACAAAAATTTACTTTGAAATTAAATACATGGGGATAATTCCATAACTAAGGTAGATAGAGTTATGGTTCTTAGTCAATGCACTTCTGCTTCTTGCCATCTGTTTATATTTCAAGTTTCACGTTAATCCCTTCAGTAAATTAAGAGTTATGCTCCGGACAAAAAATTACTTTGAAATTAAATAAAGGAAGATAATTCAAAATCTAAGGTAGATATAGTTCTAGTTCTTAGTCACTGCACTTTCTCTACATGCCATCTGTTTATATTTCAAGTTTTAAGTAAATCCCTTCAGTAGATTTAGAGTTATGCTCCGGTCAAAAATTTACTTTAAGATTATATAAAAGGGGAGATAATTCAAAAACCTCGGTAGACAGAGTTATGGTTCTTGGTCACTGCAATTCTCCTAGTTGCCATCGGTTTATATTCTAAGTTTAAAGTAAATCCATTGAATAGATTTGGAGTTATGCTCTGGACAAAGTTTCCGACGGAAGGACGGACGCACATACACACAGACGGACGGACGGACGGACAGACGGACGGAGACTAATGCTATATGCCCTCCGATTTTTTTTCGGCGGGGATAAAAAATAATTTACTGGCTGACTGATGTTGAACACAAATATTGTTATAATTGTTCTCATATTTTTACTTCAGTTAATAATATTAAATCTATATTTAAACTACATACATATATATTCTTACCTAACTAAATCATATAATAATTAGGTTTAAAATAAACCCATACATACCAGATAAGGTAAGCCGCTGGAAACTCTTGTATTGTGTATTGGCCTCCACTGCTGAAGTGAGGACACTCATTTCGTCATTGCAGTCTCGGATGTCCTATTGTGAAGTCATCTTCTTTATTGAAAATGATATACACTATATTAAGGGAAATGTTTAAATATATAGTCCTGTTGTGTGTTTTTTCTTTCTGTAGAAATTCCGTTTACTGTGAGTGATTGAGCAATATTTAAATGAAAATGTTAAAACAGATAGATGGGTCGGTTGATGCCCTGTTCTATAGTCATTTTGACAAATACAAACATGTAAAAAATACAAATTAAAAGGTAAATGTTTATAGATTTACTTAGTGATGCCCTGTTCTGCAGTCATTTTGTTGACAAAACAGATGGAACAATATAAAATAGCTTGATCATCCAGTTTTCAATATCATTTTTCAAACATTATTAAAACCACATCAACACAGTTTATGGAATAACCTTAAGTAATAAATATACAAAATTAAAAAAAGAAAATCATAAAAGCTGCCTTCTTTTAGGTTCTAAACTGAGATTATTGATATTATTATGTATCAAAAGCAGAAAAAGCAATTTACAATAACATACTGCAAAATATTGGTATACACTGTGTAGTTATATGTAGCCACTTTTAAATGTGCTTTAGTTATGTCATTAAGGTCAGTCAAAGTACTCATAAAATTTGTGAACAAGTACCTTTAAAATCTTAAACATTCTTACTGCAGTGACTATCTAAGCCCATGTGACCTTGAACCTGACCATTAGGTGAGTCCAAGGGCAAGGTCACAGTCCCGTTGGAGGTTTTCATCGTAAGGCACTGGGTGGTTTTGGTCGACCCTCAACCTGGTAAGTAAAAGAATGGCAGAGTGATTAAATCAAACAATAAATCAAAGCATAGTCAATATATTGCTAGGCCGTTACTCCTCCAATTGCCCATTCCGTAATACATGGTGTAATGTAAACAAACACTCCTTATTAAATTAACATTCTTATTATCTAAATAAATTTATATTCATAAACACAATATTTATTGATTTCCGTTGATGTATTTTGCTTAACTTAAGTTTTTGTCATTGTATTTGTATAATATTATTGTTCAAACTTGATTCTCATTCATTCAATAAATCCACCATTTCACATTACGTTCATTGGTATATATTTTACTTTAACGGTCGTCACTTGTCAGTGACGTCATGCCCAAAAAAGTATAAATAGCGGATTCGAAAGTAAACAAGTTTCAGTTTGGAATACAGATTTAAACGAAAAACATCTGGTTAAGATTATTTAAACAAGAAAAAGATTATGATACAGAATAAGATGCAGGTACGAATATTTTATTATTGATTGTATATGATATTTTTTGGATATATGCTTTTGTTGTAATGAAAATAATAATGAAACTGAAATTGAAAGTAAAATTAGAACTTTTGAATGAACCCTTTGTTTTATTTTGTTATACCGCATAACAATATCAATATGCTTAAATACGTTTGGAAATGAATTTTTGATAATGACTAAAAATTATAAAGAAATTCATTCTTTAATTTGTGCATGAATACTTGTATTAGCTTCCTTTCATATGCGTCAGTGTTGTTCATGTATTGTTTCATATACAATTAAGATCATACACAGGAATCAGCAAATATCTTCTTTAACTCCATTTGTTTTATTAAAACAATCCATGCTGAGTGGACTTTGCAACAGACCATGGCAAATAGGTAGATCAAACGTGGCAGACAAATTACTTGACTGCTGCTGTTATTGCTGCTTTGGCGACGTGGCTTGGTCGTAAGGATACTGCTAAACACTGACCAAGATCCGTAAAAAACAAATATATTCTGGAGTATTGGTCATTTTCAAAATGATTGTTTCTTCATCGAACACTATTGATTACAAGTTATGCAAATGCTTTACTCTTTTTTTTATACAAAAATATTCACACAACTTTACACAACTGTGGGCACAATGTTAGTTATTAACCCTGAATAGAATATAAGTTACACAGCCTCTGAATTCCCATGTGTGGTGAGATACAGTGTTATTAATTTGATCTTGTGCAAAAGTGACTTGACCAATGATAATTTAAGGCTTTGTCACAAGATGACCATCTACCAATCAAAGCAAGACTTCATGGCGATCAAACAACTGAAGTATCAATTTAATCCTGTGAGAAATGTAGATGTTGTTTGATAAAATCTTTTTACATTATATGCAGACAAAACGCTCATTTTACTGACCAACTACATGTAATGGTGGATGATTTCATCGCTAGGCAGTGAACGTTGCGGGGTGACCCTTGACCTGGTTAGGAAAAGAAAGGCAAAGTGATAAAAATCAAACAATAAATTAAAGCAAAGTAAAAAATATTGATATGCTTAAATATGTTTTGAAACTAATGTTTGCGAATAAATTAAATTATCAAGAAATTCATACTTTAGTTTGTGCATGAATACTTGTATTAGCTGTCATGCATATGCATCAGTGTTGTTGATGAAAGTGCATTATAAAAGTACGATCTTACACGAGAATCAGTAATTATGCTCTATAACTCCATTAGGTTTTATTAAAACAATCCATATTGTGACAACGTTGCTGAAAACTGCTACAACTAGGTAGCTCAAACATGTAAGACAGCTTACTAGACTGCTACTGTTGTTTTTGCTGCTGCGTTGACGTGGCTATGTACTTCCAAACACTTAACATGATAAGCTAAAAGACATATACTTGGCAATTTGTCAAAATGCAACATAATATTTCACAATGGCTCCTTCATGAACATGATTGATAACAAGGGATGCAAGTGACTATGCTTTCTTTGTTTTTAGACACTACTATTCAAACAACTTTGCGCAACTGTGGACACAATGTTAATTATAACCCAGAATTGCATATAGGTTACAGCGCATCTGTGGGCAAAATGTTATTTAAAACCCTGATTAGAATATAAGTTTCATATCTTCTGATTTCCCATGTATGGTGCGATACTGAAAGTATTATAATACTGGGTAAAAGAGTGACTTGGCCAATGAAACAATGGGGCTTTGCATGCAACAAAATCACCACTTATAACTTACTGTTCAACGGTTTTACACAATTTAAGTTTCAATTTAATTCTTTGAGAAATTTAGATTTGATACAAATCTTCTTATAATATATGCAAAAAATGCCGCTTTGACTAAACAACTTACAGAACATTGACTCCAATATACCCTCTCCATAACGTGGTTTGTGGAGTCTTATTATCATTAATTCACATCAATTGCTGTGAGATTGAGATGTTCAGAAATAAGTAAGGCCATGGGTGCATCATGAACCTGCGTCCAAGGCTGAGGCTATTTCTGGAGACCTGAGTAGTACCAGTTTGACATTCCGCCTGGAATCTCAGTTCACTGAAGGGTCACGTATGGCGCAGTCGCACTCAGCGAGGTTTTCAGGAAGGGTGTCCTCTGAAATCAAATATCAACAAAGTGCATCAGCAGAAGGTCATTCTTATATTTACTGCAAGGTCCAACCTTGACAAAAAGTCACCATTTGATATTAAATTAGGCACAGTATAAAGAAGTGAAACTCCAGCTGCTGGAGTAGTATTGAATTATTATTATAAACAATTAGTTGGTCCTTTATTTAAGGCAAGTGACCAATTGCCCAAACAGTACAAAACAGCACAATACAAAACAACATAAACACAAATAAGAATAAAGCTGGGGTCACCGCCTTGGAACGGTCAATGCAAAGCAATGGGGGTTTAAACGGGTTTTGGAGCGCTCAACCTCACACTTGGCCCAGCAATATTCATAATACATCCAAGTGTATATAAAATTTAACCTCATAGCATTGTAACTCAAATTAAACAATAATAAAAGGGAATTAAAAAGCATTCAATTTAATTACTATTTAATTACTCAATGGTATTGAAGATACCAGAGCAACATAGTTACAACTTTTTGAGGAACAATGGAATGAAACTATGAACAAGGGTCAACTACATTCCTTCTTAATAGAAAAAGATTTAAAACAAGGGCTGTTTGTAAAACATGCATGCCCCCCATATGGGCTGTCAGTTGTAGTGGCAGCCATTGTGATTACGTTTTTTGTCACTGTGACCTTGACCTTTGACCTAGTGACCTGAAAATCAATAGGGGTCGTCTGCCAGTCATGATCAATGTCCCTATAAAGTTTCATAATCCTAGGCGTCAGCATTCTTGAGTTATCATCCGGAAACCATTTTACTGTTTCAAGTCACTGTGACCTTGACCTTTAACCTAGTGACCTGAAAATCTATAGGGGTCATCTGCCAGTCATGATCAATGTACCTATGAAGTTTCATTAACCTAGGCGTAAGCATTCTTGAGTTATCATCCAGAAACCGTTTTACTGTTTCGAGTCACTGTGACCTTGACCTTTGACCTAGTGACCTAAAAATCTATAGGGGTCACCTGCCATAAATGATCAATGCACCTATGAATTTTTATTATCCTAGGCCTATGCGTTCTTGAGTTATCATCTGGAAACCATCTGGTGGACGGACAGACCGACGCCCCCTCTTCTTCGAAGGGGGGCATAACAAATTGATAGTATATGTATATATAATATATATAATTATTTCCAAACCAGTTTTTGCGCACCGAAAAAACAAAAAACTGGTTGGCTCAAAGAAATTTTGGGACAGCACTAGCCCTGGTAGAAAGACCCCACGACACCAGTACATAATATAATCTGCAAATGTGGACCTAAACTGCATCCAAGAACGAGTCACTGTGACCTTGACCTTTGACCTAGTGACTTCAAAATCAATAGGGGTCATCTGCGAGTCATGATCAATGTACCTATGAAGTTTCATGATCCTAGGCCCAAGCGTTCTTGAGTTATCGTCTGACAACCACCTGGTGGACGGACCGACAGACCGACCGACCGACATGAGCAAAGCAATATACCCCCTCTTCTTCGAAGGGGGGCATAAATATAGCATCCACACAGGCCATAAACTATTTAAGACAATATAACATGGTTTTGCAATGTGAGAGTACACTTAAAACTGTAGAAACTGTCAGGAAAATTACGCTGATTGCATAAATTCTGATGGCATTTATGCTCAGACAAGTCGCATTTTTTAGGCAGTTCATACACAAAAATAAATTAAGAACGAGAATGCCAACAAAATACACCCAGTTAGAAGACTGGTTTACATTGATCGTGAGTACATTGGCACACATGTTTACTGGTCATTTTTCCTTCATTAAACAAGTACAGAGAATCTGGCTTGTTACAAAACTTGTAAAAGAAATTCTGCCCGAAAACATTATTGATAACTTGCATGAAGAATTAACTTAAATTGCCTTGAAATAGTGAGCAGATGTAATAGTGGATGCCAAGTGCCCAACAGCCAACATGCAGCTGCTGCTGGTTGTTCTATTATACATGAACCTTCAGGAATAACCAGGCTAATCAGGGACAACACTTTCCGCTTTTATAGAATTTTTGTTTTAAAGAAATATGTTCTTAGCAAAATCCAGTTTAGGCGGTAAGTGGTGTCCCTGATTGGAGTCAAACTCTTTACGCATTCAGCCCGTTTCCCAGAGCAAGGCTCATATCTGTTTTTAAAGCTTCTATTACTCTTATAATTACAACACAAAGTGAACATAATCTGTTATATCTAATCCTTTTAACGTGTTGTTGTTTCTGTTTTAATTTTTGATGAATTGCTATGTGTAAACATTGAACTCACTTTGCCATAGACAAAAGTAACCCAACAATGCTGAGGTTGGCATAAAAAAGACATAATTTTGTAACTCGTGAATGAAATTAAAAACATGATGAATTTGCCTTGTTTTCAATTATATAACATTTAGATTGCTTTAGAGAAAAATCTTTACATATAAGTTTTTTTTATTTTCAGTTACTTAAAAAACATATGGAATTGATTATGCTCTAAAGCAATCTAAATGTTCCGTAATTAAAAACAATTCAAATGGTAGCTATTGATGCTCAATTAAAAATACAAATTTGAGGGTCAAGCTTGAACCTTATGCATTTTCTTCACATGTCTATATACGATACAATAGTTTGTGGCTGAAACCTAAAACTAAAATAAGATAAACTGGTCAATAAATTGGAGAGCAGAAACCTCAGTTTGCATAGGGTTTAACCTTATTTGTTAAACCTTGATTCCATCTAAAGTATTAGGCAATGCCACAGTGACCCCTTTTGCAATGGGAAGAGGACTTACCTATTGAGACGTACTGGTTGTGTTGTAGTTGGGGAACACCGTTCTCTGGGCCTGAACTTGTGAGTATAAGGCCTCTGTGAACAGATAAAAGGACCTTAGCGCATCCCAGAAATGTGTCCCTATAAACCAAATAATTCATTGCATTCTGAAATGTCATCAATTACATTGGATGTAAATCAAGTTTGTTTGAGTAAAAAAAGGAATACATTATTTTTGAAAACTCTTGATACAAATGAGATATACACTAAACACTTCATACAAACATAGACTACTATATACTGTACACTAGAAGCAAACATTTTTCATCCATCTTAAACCAATATTTATTAAGTGCACTTCAACAGCAAAAAGGTGGCACGGACATAAGGAAGATTGGAAGGAAGGATTGAGAGAATTACAACCGACAAGGACAAATCGGTACGAACCCCCCTTTGCCATTTCAAGGCAATTATGAATATTAACGATAGCATAATGATTTTATTAAGTCAGCAGCCATGAGAAAGTTTTATTAATATATAAAACGCACAAACTATTTAAATTGAAATTTGAAGTAAACAAGAGATGTGTTCGTCAGACACACAATGCCCCCTATTGTGCTGCTTTGAAATAAAATTTCAATATATCATTTGGCAGGTTTAAAAATTATCTCCCTTTTATAGCTTATTTCTTCCCTTGGATTGTATTTTTTGACTTTTGACCTTGAGGGATTACCTTGACCTTTCACCACTCAAAATGTGCAGCTTCATGAGATACACATGCATGTCAAATATCAAGTTGCTAGCTTCAATATTGCAAAAGTTATGGCCAATATAAAAGTTTTCGGACGGACGGACGGACAGACTGACTGACTGACAGACAGTTCAACTGCTATATGCCACCCTACCAGGGGCATAAAAACTGAACATTATACATGGTAAATGACAGTACCAATGTACCTTATGGATGAGGTAATCTCGGCCCCACAGCAGGAAAGTTTGGAGCCCAAGGTTTAGACAGGCTTCACCATGCAGATAGAACATGTTGAGCATTTGCCCCAAGGTCCTGGGCCAGGAAGTGTTGCTGGGCGTCTGGGCCCAGCTGACCAGAGATCCTGTTTTTCAGCAGAGTACCAATCTATTGATTGCTAGGAACTAGCTCTTAAAACAAAATTTGGCAATTTAAATAAATATTGAAAATAAATGAAGATAATAATTGTATAATGTGCTGAAGGGATTAAATAATTGTTTTACTTAAATTTAATAGAATTTAATAATTAAATTAGATTTTTTTAAAATCAAGGAGAAACTGTTGTTCAAGGGCTAAATTTCAGCAGAAAAATATACAAAACTATGCCCTGACCTTTGATTAAAACTGATATCAGATTAACTTTTATTTGCTATTTATTTACCAAGTTTGATAAATTTAAAATCACAGAATTCACATTTTATGCTAGGAACTTTTCCTCAATCAGGTAGAAAAAGGACTGACGTTAAGTGAACTATATGAGCCTCATTCTCGGATAAATAGGACTTGATGTATGTGCAGTCTGCACAGGCTAATCTGGGATCTTATCTGAGATGACACTTTAATAGGACTTAATGTATGTGCAGTCTGCACAGGCTAATCTGGGATGACACTTTAATAGGGCTTAATGCATGTGCAGTCTGCACAGGCTAATCTGGGATGACACTTTAATAGGACTTAATGTATGTGCAGTCTGCACAGGCTAATCTGGGATGACACTTTAATAGGACTTAATGTATGTGCAGTCTGCACAGGCTAATCTGGGATGACACTTTAATAGGACTTAATGTATGTGCAGTCTGCACAGGCTAATCTGGGATGACACTTTAATAGGACTTTATGTATGTGCAGTCTGCACAGGATAATCTGGGATGACACTTTAATAGGACTTAATGTATGCGCAGTCTGCACAGGCTAATCTGGGATGACACTTTAATAGGACCTAATGTATGCGCAGTCTGCACAGGCTAATCTGGGATGATTCTTTAATAGGACTTAATGTATGCGCAGTCTGCACAGGCTAATCTGGGATGATACTTAATATAAAGAAGTGAAACTCCAGCGTCTGGAGCAGTATTGCATTCTCATTATATACAATTAGTTGGTCCTTTATTTAAGACAAGTGACCAATTGCCTTAAACAATACGAAACAGCCTAATACATACATATAAGAATAAAGCTGGGAACTGTCCGTGCAAAGAATTGAGGGTTTAAACCGGTATTGGATCGCTAAACCTCACACTTGGCCCAGCAATATTCATGATATATATGTGTAAATAAAATTTAACCTCATAGCATTGTAACTCAAATTAAATAATAATAAAAGCGAATTTAAACGCATTCAATTTAATTACCATTTAGTTACTCAATGGTAGGAAAGAGACCAGAGCAACAGAGTTTTTTGAGGAACCGACGATGACATGAAATTACCAACAAGAATCAACTACATCCCTTATTTTTAGAAAAAAAGATTTAAGAATATAGCATCATAAAATTAATATTTTAGATATTTAAAGCACATACATTAAGCTCCATACCACAGAGCATCGCTCAAATAATACTTGTTGTTCTTGTTGCTGCTGCCTCTGCGACCAGGCAATAGAAAGAGAGTCCCGACGACAAAGTCACCACCCCAAACCCGGGAATTCCCGACTACTGTTGTTGGATCAGATCGTTTATGTTTGAGCGACTCGTACGGAACAATTTGTTAATACCAAGCATCTAATTGTTGCTAAGCGACATAGAACCTTGGATGGAAGTCAAACTCACCAAGGCTCCGCTGTTGGAAGAGTTGCTAGGAGGCACATTAGGCTGACGCAGGACATCTTCGTGCTGAATTTCTTCAGCAAGTTGTAGTATTTGTGCCCAAAGATTGTACAACTTTAAATGTGATACAGTGTTTTTTTTTCACCATTTTGGGAATGAGGCGTTTTGACTAAATTGGGAAATTAGTGTTGTTGTTCTTTTGTTAACGAATGCTTCAGAATTGAGGATACAAGTGTGTCCAGTATTATATTTACTAAGGTTGATCTTATATGGATGGAAGATGAACAAAATATTGATCTTAACAAAATATTTTTTTTTGTTTCCATTAGGAATTTTTAGCTCCCAGTTGGGAAAAATATATACTTTTTCCTATTGGGAATGGGTCTGGTTACCGGACCCAACCGGACCTGATTTTGAATGAAAAAAAACACTGTGATAGTATATAACTTTAATAACTGAGACTAAACAACTTTAATGTAAGACAATACAACTGTATTACATATCATAAGAAACAATTGTTGTGAGTTGAATACATGACTGTACTGTAAGTGCATGAGTATTTGATTTTACACGTTTTGTCGATGGATTAGCCGAAATGTAGAAATACAGATGACCCTATATGGTGAAGTCTGTCTATCTTGCTACCAGTGGTCTTTATACTCAGTAACTATAACATATTCTGGTTAAACATATTAGCTGTATGTGATATGGAATTGATATTAGTTGATTTCTTCATTTTCTTTGATGGCATTGTTTTTGTAGGACAGATATTAGATTTAAAGTTTCAAACCTAAAAGCAATATATTGCTATTGTTTTGCAAACATCCGGGCTCTACTTAAATTAATCATTTCCCCTATATGTGACATAAACAATTTTTAAAACACAAGAACTTCAAAATAGTAATAAATCTTAGTGAACTAAGCATATAAAGCCAGTTATTTTTATAAAAGACTTTAAATTTTGCTAGAACTATCGTGGCTAGCTCTGTGCAGAGTTTATTTTAACCGTGTTTGAAATTGGGCCAATTTGGGAAAAAATCGTGCTGTTTTGATTTTAATTGGGAACATGGGTTGTTGTTTTTTGCTAACAAATATTTAAACATTGAGATTAAGTGCTATCAAGATTAATTGCACTAAGGTTCAACTTAAAGAGCTGAATAAGGAACTTAACTCAATGTCGCAACCTGTTAAACAAATACATTTGTGGGCAAACCTTGAATTGAGAATATAAGCCAGTAATTAAGTAAAAGTATAAACTTGTTGAGACTAGGAATGATGCCGACTTTCGGCCCCAAATTAAACAAATTAAATTACACTGTAATGTCTCACCTGAAGCTCAAGAAGCTGAGATAACATGATGGCCTCGCTGTGATTTCTATGGTCAAGTTTGAGGTCTCATTAACGTCAGGTTCAGAGTCGAAGTCCTTACTGGATCACACAACAAAACTGCTGTCATTTTTCTAAGCATTTTCTAACGTTGATTCTATGTGCTTTGGGCTTGGAGTGCGAAGTGCTCGTAACAAAACCGGATGTGTTTACTTTTAGCACCTTGTTTACAATATTGGGCGGAATTCACATTTGAGGCAAACCCCATGGGTGTATTGTGCCCTGGGTGTTCACAATGAAGTAGTTACTGCCTTTCTTTGTCAGCAACAGCATCAAAAGCGCATTTGTAACTCTATTACTGTCCAAACTATAGACAGAAAAAGTATCCCGCTTGGAAAGCTTACACATGTTAATAAATCGCTTCAATTGTAACAATTTCCTTGATTTTCTCCTGTTCCTCGCTGAATTTATGTTTGTCCCATAAAGAATGGAACAAATTAATCAACTTTTTATTCTTTGTGATATTCGTTGTGATGTCATACGGCAAGAACTGACTGTAAGTGTAACCATAACTACTTCTGTAACTCCTTGTGTCTGTCCCACTCTGGCACTCAAGCTTAACTCAGTCTGGAGTGTTGAAAACTCGGCACAGACATTGCGGTTGTTGAGTACAGCGCTTGATAACTATATTCTCAGAATTTCCTACAGAACTGAATTGTTCAACTATGATGACCCTTTGAGGCCAGAAGTCAGGGTGGAGGAGCTAGGGGTCGGGGGGAGGGGGGGGGGAAAGGATTGTCCTGGACTGGGGATTCTTCAGGCAGACTGGTGCTGTTCCTGGGCAAACTCGATATCAATGCTGGTGCTCTCCTGAAAACAACAACAGCACAGTGGGTGGTATGAACTAGTAACAAATGTTAATACTACAATCTATAACAAACTATGCCTTTTGATTGGATGTGAAGGTTTTCAACAGCAAAACTTTATTCTAATGAATTTCTAATCTGGCATTTGATTGGTTCCTTGTAATCAATAGCACAAACATTAATATAAACAAGAGCTGTCACCATAGGATGACTTATGCCCCCTATAAACGCTTGATAGAATTTATAAGCTTTTTTCGAAACCTAAAAGCAGATTTCGAAACCTAAACGCGGACCGGACCCTAAGTTCAAGGTCAAGGTCACAGAGGTCAAAATTTGTGTGCATATGAAAAGGCCTTGTCCATATACACATGCATGCCAAATATGAAATAGCTATCTGAAGCGACATAGAAGTAATGAGCATCTTTCGAAAACCTTAACGCAAAGTGTGACAGACAAACTGACGGACAGTCTGATCACTATATGCCCTCCTTTGGGGGCATAAAATGTATAGAACTGGTTTTATTATTATTATTTGAAGTATTAGAAAGAGTAATATAAAATTATTATTCCCAAATCAATTTATTTTTCATGCGAAACAATTCACTATCCAAAAAAAGAATTTTCGCCCAAAATGGCAAAGAAAACACCTGACAAATAAAGCATCTATTTTACCTTCTGCATATTCAGGTCATTCTTGTCCACCACATCCTCAGCATCTTTGTCCGGACTCAGAAGCGACTGGAGCAGCAGAAATAAGCTTGATGTATACTTAGGATTCACACACATTTATATAAATGTTATTAAAATCAATAACAAATGTTCAACAGCATAAAACAAAGTAAACTAGAAATAGAGCGCCAGAGGCTGACACGTATCACCATGCCGCATGTTTGACCAGGGGAAGCCCCAGGGTTGGTAATGGGGCTATGCACAGTTGAGATTGACTGTATAGTCATAAATGATATTCAGTATAAATTTGAAGTAAATCTGTGTGGAAATGAAGAAGTTAATGTAAAATAACCTAAAAAATGAGTAAAAATCTCTGACCCGGCCCCCACCACAACCCCCATAACTTTTGATCCAGGGGTCAGATCAAAATTCCAAATAATACACTGTCGCACATATGCTCACAGCTACTATGCGTGTAAGGTACGGTTTTAGTGCTAACAGTGTAGGAGAAGATAGTGGCCAGGACGGACGGACAGACGGAGATAACCACATAATAGATTTCGCAATCTGAGCGTTGACCCTAAGTTCAAGGTCAAGGGGTAAAATTTTATACGCACATGGAAAGGTCTTGTCCAGATACACATGTGTACCAAATATGAAAGCAATATCTGAAGGGACACAGATGTTATGAGCTTTTTTTGAACCGCGGTCGCAGATTTCGAAACCTGAACGCCGACCCAAAGTCCAAAAATTTAATGTGCATGTAAAGGTTTTGTCAAGATACACGTGTACCAAATAAGAAAGCAATATCTGAAAGGATACAGTAGGAATGAGTCTTTTGCGAATTGTGGTCGCAGATTTTGAAACCTGAACGCTGACCTCAAGATCAAGGTTAAGGTCACAGGGGTCAAAAATTATATGCGCATGGAAAGATTTTGTCCAGATACACATGCATACCAAATATGAAAGCAATTTCTGAAAGGACACTGTAGTTATGAGCATAATTTGAATTGCGGTCGCAGATTTTGAAATCTGAAAGCTGACTTCAAGGTAAAGGTCAAGGTCACAGGGGTAAAATGTTCTATGCTCATGGAAAGGTGTTGTCCAGATACACATGCATACCAAATATGAAAGCAATATCTGAAGGGACATAGTAGTTATGAGCCTTTTTCGAATCGCGGTCGCAGATTTCAATACCTGAAAGCTGACCTCAAGTTCAAGGTCAAGGTCAGAGGGGTAAAAAAATTGTATGCGCATGGAAAGGTCTTGTCTAGATACACATGAATACCAAGTATGAAAGCAATATCTGAAGGGACACAGAAGTTATGAGCCTTTTAGGATTGGGGATGCAGGAAAATCTCTGACGTGGCCCCACCCCAACTTTTGTACCAGGGGTCAGATCAAAATTCTGTCACTGTCACTGCCGCACATATGCTCATAGCTACCATGTGTGTAAGTTTCAAGGTTCTAGTGCTAATAGTGTAGGAGAAAATAGTGGCCAGGACAGACAGACGGATGGTGGAGATAAACACATAATCCCCACTTTTTCTCCGAAAAGCGTGGGGATAATTAATAAATCTCACATCATGGTTCAACATTCTGTAAACATTACTCAAAACATCAATATATATTCCTCCAAAGCAGGGACCTATACAAACAAAGGGATTACCAACCTCGCAATATCCCACTTCAGCATGCGCAAAACAAACCGGTGTGCGAGATTTGATAATCTCGATGCGATAAAACGATTACTGTATCGACCATGCGTCTAAGTGATATCGACTGGGAGCGATTTCGCCCATTTATGGTGATAGTTGTTTCGCAATATTGGACTTTTGTTGTGTAATAAACAAGTACATATTCGTTCATTTTTTTCCTTGTTTGCCTTGTATTGTGCTGTTTTGTACTGTTTGGGCAATCGGTCACTTGCCTTAAATAAAGGACCAACTAATTGTTTTTAATGAAAATTCAATACTGCTCCAGCAGCTGGAGTTTCACTTCTTTATATTGTAAATAATTTGTAATATTAACACGCAGTATGCTACACGGAACCCATTTACCGGATGCGTTGACGAGTAACAATACCATTTGTTTCTCAGGGTTTGAATTGCCATTGTATATCGCACATATGTGCATGTAGCAAAGACCGGTCTTTCAATTAATTAAAAATGTTAACTCTGCTGTGTGAAAAATATCAACATTATCAATGTCTGTCAATGGCTTACAATTTAAAATGTATAATTGTTCTTTATCATTCGAGACCATGAAGGTTCGCATGCCATTATATTATTCTGTTTAACTCCTTTTGAACATGATACCCATAGTAGTACTGGAAGTCTTTTCGTGTTCAAGTAATTATCAATAATTTTCACTGATAATTTTCACTGTTTGAAACAGTTTTAATTCACTGATATTTCTCTATAAACCACCGTAAAGCATAAATAAATAATCCAAACTATTTCAATTGAAATTTGGAGTAAAACATTGCACATTATACATGATAAATTACAGTACCGATGAACCTTGTGGATGAGGTCATCTCGGCCCCTGGATGGGACAGATTGAAGCCCCAGGTTAAGACTGGCTGCATCCTGGGGGTAGGACTAGAGCATTTGCCCTAAGATCCTTGGCCAAGAGCCCATCAACCCCACGCACAGGAAGTGTCCCTGGGCGTCTGGGCCCAGCTGACCAGAGAGTATGGTGTTAAGCTGGGTACCGATCCATAATTGCATGAGGTCCTGTAGGAAACAGCTTTTGAAACAAATTCCAGAATAAAAAATTAATGTTGAAAATAAATTTATAAAAAAAATTGTACAATGTTCTGAAGGCGTTTAAATAACTGTTTTACTTAAATAGAATTTGACAATCATATTATAGCGGATGTTTTTAGGCAATCAGAACATTTTGGTTCAGGGCTAAATTTCGACCAAAAAATAAACTATGCCCTAATTTCTATGATATAAACATATATCAAATCAACTTTCCTATTTATTAACCAAGTTTGAT
Source organism: Dreissena polymorpha (assembly GCF_020536995.1). Lineage (NCBI taxonomy): Eukaryota > Metazoa > Mollusca > Bivalvia > Myida > Dreissenidae > Dreissena > Dreissena polymorpha. Next base: position 186,132,657 of record NC_068355.1, on the reverse strand, counting down.
CAATATAAATACAAAGAATACACATTTGATGTTAGGAACTTTTCCTTAATCAGCCAGAAAAAGTACTGATGTTAAGTAACTATATGGGTTGCATTCTGGGAAAATAGGACTTAATGTATGTGCAGTCTGTACAGGCTTACTATGGGATGATTGTTTAAGCATATACATTAAGCCCCATATCCCAGACCACAGCTCAAATACTACCTGCTGTTCTTGTTGCTGCTGCTGCTGCTGCGACCGTGCCATATGCAGAGATGAAGCGAGTCCCGACACCTAAGTCACCAACCCAAACCCGGGAATTCCCGACAACAACTGTTGTTGAATGGCGTCAATCGCAGACAGCTCTCCTGGTGAGGTTCACATTATTCGAGAGCAACATATTAAGGCCAGTCACATTTACGGACGAGTCAATCAACGCCTGTTCTATCTGTTGGAACAAATTGTTTCACTTTGAGCGTCTCTACAACTGAAAATGTGAGACTCTACAATTTAACATATGAGACTATACAATGTTAAATGTGAGACTGTTTTAAGCTTTAAATCTGAGACACAACAACTTTAAATTTGACACAATATAACTTTAAATGTATGACAATACACCTTTAAATCTAAGACTACACAACTTTAAACAAGAGACTGAACACCTTTAAATGTGAGACAATACAACGTTTAAAAATTTTCCACTATACAACTTAACATGAATGACTGTACAATTCAAAATGTTAGACTATACAATTTTAAATGTGAGACTTCTAAAATCATTTAATCTGAGGCTATACACCATTCAATTTGACACTGTACAACTTCAAATGTATGACTATACGCCTTTAAATGTGAGACAATACAACTTTAAACGAGAGTCTAAACAATACAACTTTAAACGAGAGTCTAAAAAACTTAAAATGTGAGACCATGGTAAGTAGTGATATTGATTTCTACATTAAATGGCCTCCTTTTGTAGGACAGACCTTCTAGTTACTGGTGTTATCATCAGGATATAAAGCAATTTTGCAAACATCCAGGCTCTGATTGAAATAATAATCATATCAAATTATATGTGAAATAAACAACATAAACATTTTTTTATAAAACAAACTACTTCAAAATTGTAATACAAATTAGTGAAATAAGTAAATTAAGCCAGTTGTTTAAAAAAAAGACTTCAATTGTGATAAAAGTAGGTGCTAACTCTGTGCTGAGTCTATTATAACTATTTTTGAAATTGGGTCATAGCCTGTTGGATTGGGAAAAACCTGGATATTTTCACTAAAATTGGAATATTGGGGTTTATTTTTTGCTTACAAATACTTAAAAATCGAAAATCAGTACCATCAAATTTAATGTATTAATTTAACTTAAGTTCAATTTATAGAGCTGAATCAGGAAATACACTCAATGTTGTGACCTATTAAACACATTTTTTGTTGGAAAACCTTCAATTGGGAATGACAGCCAGCTATTATGGAAAAAATATAGATGTTTGGAGATTAGGGCTGTGGCTGAATTATTGGCCCCAAATTTAACCAAATAACATCTGACGCTCAAGAAGATGAGAAGACAAACTTACCTGATATTACTAAGGCCCCAGTTTGAGTTCTGACTAACTCTGTTGAGAGTCGAAGTGCGTACTGTACGACATTACAAAACTGCTGTCATTTTTCAAAGCCATCTCTATTCTCGATTCAATACAAGTGCCAAGTGCTCGTAACAAAGCTAGACATGTTCACATTTTGCACCTTGTTTACAATCTTGGGCGCAATTTGCGTCTGAGGCATGCCCCATTGATGTATTGTGCTCTTGGTGTTCACAGCCAAGTCACTACTGCCTTTCTTCATCAGCAACAGCGTCAAAAGCTTTATGTTCCCTTTGGACAGTTTAGACGCCTGTGAGGACAAACCAAGACGGTCCGTAACACTACTACTGTCCTAACTATCAACAGCAGAAGTATCTACTTTGGAAAGCCTACACTTCTGCATAAATCGCTTCAATTGTTCCTTGATTTTTTTGTCCCGTTCCTCGCTGAATTTGTGTTTGTCCCATATCGAATGAAACAAGTTATTCAACTTCTCATTCGTCGTGATATTCACAGTGATGTCCAACAGCAAGAACTGACTGTTGATTGAGCATTACCATAACTACTGATATAACTCCTTGTGTCTGTAACACTCTTCCCACTCGGACACTCAAGCTAAACAAAACTACTCGGGCTCGACAGTGGATAACTTGACGTGGACATTGCGGTTGATGAGAACAGTGCAAGAAAACTGGATGTGTTCAGAATTTGAGGCTGGAGGTCTTGGGGGAGGAGATATGGATCAGGGTAGGGGAAGGGTTGTCCTGGACTGGGGCAAATGCATGCCGAACTGGTGCTGTTGTTGGGCCAACACAATATCAATGCTGGTGCTCTCCTGAAAAACAACAACAGCACAGTGGTTAATATGAACTTGTAATAAATGCTTATATTACAATCTATTACAAACTATGCTTCTTGGTTGGCTGTGCAGGTTTTCAATAGCAAAACTTCATTCCCATGAATTTCTTATCTGGTGTTTCATTAGTCCATAGTCCTTTATAGCCTAAACATTGATACAACTAAATCATTTCGTATTAAAACATTAAAAGTGTTGGCTAATGCTATACTAACCTGTAAGTTCAGAATGATTATTTTCCCTTAACTTGCAGCGATGTAATTTCATAAGCCAATATGCCGCTCATCAATATCTGAAAGTTTCGTCCCAGATTAGCATGTTAAGTCAATATAAGCTAATCAGGGAGGACACTTTCAGACTAGACTGGATTTTCCTAAATATTTCTGTTCAACCAACATACCTTTAAGAGAAAAATGTTGTCAATGATTAGCCTGTGTGGACTTCACAGGCTAATCTGGTTCAACAATGCATTACGCTCCATTTTCCAACAGCACAGCTTATTTATCTTTTTAGTCAGTTTTTTCCATTGAGAAAAATTGATACTCATCTTGTTAAAAATGTCATATATTTCAATTGTTCTAATGCGTTTAATCACTTTACTTTTACTTTGCTTTCACATTTGTTTTATTGTTAATATATGTTTCAATCAATAATGTCTTCCCAAAGTTGAAAAAAACACATTTTTTCTACTATTCCTTTACAGATCTTTGATTGTTTAAATCTGTTTTATTCAAACTGGACAACAGTTCCAAAGTAAATCGACATGTAACAAAAGTTGTAAGACATAATAAAAAAAACAAAAAAAACAAGAGATGTGTTCGCCCGAAAAAGAATGCCCCCTATTGCGCCGCTTTGAAAAAAATAATTATTTTTTTTACCTTTGACCTTGAAGGATGACCTTGACCTTGAACTTTCACCACTCAAAATGTGCAGCTTTATGAGATACACATGCATGCCAAATATCAAGTTACTATCTTCAATATTGAAAAAGTTATGGCCAATGTTAAAGTTTTCGGACGGACTGACGCCATACATTTGACATTTTACATTGAAGGATGACCTTGACCTTCACCTTTCACCACTCAAAATTTTCCGCTCCATGACATTCACATGCATGCCAAATATCAAGTTGCCATCTTCAATAATGAAAAAGTTATGGTTATATGTTAAATTTTTTGTACGGACGGACAGACGCCATATATTAGACATTTGACCTTGAAGGATGACATTGACCTTCACCTTTCATCGCTAAAAATGTGCAGCTCTGTGAGATGCACATGCATGCCAAATATCAAGTTGCTATCTTCAATATTGAAAAGGTTATGGCCATTATAAAGTTTTCGGACGGACGGACAGACTGACTGACATACACACATACACAAATGCTGACATACTTACACACTGACAGACAGTTCAACTGGTATATGCCACCCTGCATAAAAACATTTTGACTAAGTTTCATCAATATTGAGCCACACATGTGGCCTCTAAAGTGTTACATGTAACAGTGATTTCATATGATTTAAACATATGTGATCTTGTAACAACAAGGCTTGTTGAAGGATTCATGTGACACAGGTGTGAAATTGCCTAGATATTGTCTAGGACCAATCAGACCAACTTTAATCAATATTTTATCAAAAATCAGGCTTCAAGCTTAGTAACAAGCTTAACATAGAGTGATCACAATTGCTTTTAGAATTGTGTGCTCAAGTCAGCTAAAGCAGATCTGTAAATGTGTTGCATCACATATCACTTTTGAGTCTTTTTGGGTCAATGGCCATATGGGAAATTCCTGATACACTCAATAAAACGCGACTAACACCACTTAACTATCATGTGCTTTTGTTGACTATTAAAACTAGAGCTTTGTCAAAGAAGTGAATTGACACAGAATATTTTGCATGTTTTCTTCACAAAAAATAGCAGACACCATGCTCAATGTTTAAAACGCACTTAGTGACAATGTGACCTAGTTTTTGGCCCGGCATGGCCCATGTTCAAACTTGGCTTAGACATCATTTAGATACAACTTCTGACCAAGTTTGGTGAAGCTCGGATAAAAACTACTTGAATTAGAGGGCGGACACCATGCTCAATGTTTAAAGGAACTAAGTGACCATTTGACCAAGTTTTTGACCCAGCATGATACATATTCAAACTTAACCTAGACATTGTCTAAATTCAACATCTGACCAAGTTTGGTGAAGATTGGATGAGAAAAACTTGAATTAGAGAGCGGACACTGAATACGGACCAACCGACAGACTGACCGGCAGACCGACAGACAAGCTCACTCCTATATACCCCCTTAACTTCATTTGAGGGGTATAATTATCATCACATAATTTATAGATTATAATTGGTCATTAAAGTTGATAACCGGATATCAATAAAGAAACAATCATGTTATGCAAAGCTACAAACATCACTGGCCCACCTATGTATCAATGGTAGTTTTAGAACCATAATTACAATTGATATAGAACCTGATTTTGAAAATAGTTAAAGAGTCTGATATGTTGGTACCTGCCGATAAATGGCTCGTTTGTTGTTGTTGTTTTTTTTAGTTTTAATATATCTCTGGATGTTCAGTTTAAAATGCAAATTTTAGGGTTAAGCTTGACACTTTCGCATTTTCTTTACTGTTCTATATACGATACAAAAGTTTGTCACAGAACTTTTAAACTGAAATATGGTTAACTTGTCAATTAATGGAAGAGCAGAAACCACAGTTGGCATTTGGTTTAACCAATTAATTAAAGTATGATTGCATCTAAAGTCTTAGGCTATTAAGAGTGGGTCTCCTGAATGCTTTGCCACAGTGACTCCTTTTGCAATGGCAAGGGCACTTACCTATTGTGATGTCGGGGCTAAGTTGTAGTTGGGGATATTTCTCTCTGGGCCTGAACTTGTGAGTATAAGCATCTTTGAACAGATACAATGGTCTTAGCGCCTCCCAGAAATGTGTCCCTGTAAACCAAATAATTCAATGAATTCTGAAATGGCATCTGCTATATTGAAAGTCAATGAAGTTGGTTTGATTAAATAAATGCTTAAATATTGCCTTCTATATATGTACTCTTTATACAAACAGTGTTTATCCCTCTGGAGCTAATTAAGTTATGTGCAAAAGCAAAAAAAGTGGAACGGATATAAGGAGGATGATATGAAGGACGGAGGTTACTGGTAAGTAAAGACAATCACAAATCTTACACCCCCCCCCCCTGCACCATTTCATAACGTGGTGACTTAAAAATCCCTATATACTGCAAAGATCTCAAGGCTATAGGCAGCTAATATGCATATTTACGAGTGCATAGTAATGTTATTTAATTTTTTTAAGTAATTAGCAAGGAGTTTAAACAACACGTGAAATTAGGAGTACACACCTGCACATTATTCAAGGTAAATTACAGCGCAAATATACCTTGTGGATAAGATAATCTCGGCCCTTAGGCAGGAAAGTTTGAAACCCCAGGTTTAGACTGGCTGCACCCTGAAGGATTCGTTGAGCATTTGCCCCGAGGTCCTGACCCAAGAGCCAACTACCCCGATGCATAGGAAGCGTCTCTTGGCGTCTGGGACCAGATGACCAGAGCGCCTGTTGTTAAGCTGGGTACCAATCAAGGATTGCATTAAGTCCTGACAACAACAAGGGCTGTTTGTAAAACATGCATGCCCCCCATATGGGCTGTCCGTTGTAGTGGCAGCCATTGTGTGAATACCTTTTTCACGGTGACCTTGACCTTTGACCTAGTGACCTGAAAATCAATAGGGGCCATCTGCTAGTTACAATCAATGTACCTATGAAGTGTCATGATCCTAGGCAAAAGCGTTCTTGAGTATTCATCCGAAAATCATTTTACTATTTCGGGTCACCGTGACCTTTGACCTTGTGACCTCAAAATCAATAGGGGTCATCTGCGAGTCATAATCAATCTACCTATGAAGTTTCATGATCCTAGCCCCAAGCGTTCTTGAGTTATCATCCGGAAACCACCTGATGGACGGACAGACCGACCGACCGACCAACATGTGCAAAGCAATATACCCCCTCTTCTTCGAAGGGGGGCATAATAAATTGATATTTAGGATATCGCAATTGATTGTTCACCAATAACAACTCAGAATAGCGTTGTATCAATGTTTAACGCGCATCAACTTGAAATTGAATTTTTGGGGTTTTAAACCTCAATGAATACATGGTAAAGTACAGTTTGTAGCAAGGTGTAATACTTAATTTTTTTAATAAAAAACAGGCCTTACTTGAGCAATTTAGAATATGAGACTGTACACCTTTAATTATGCGACTATACAACTTTAAATGTGATAATAAACAACTTAAAATGTAAGACTTCATAATTTTAAATGTGATACTCAGCAACTTAAAATGTGAGACAATACAGCTTTAAATGCGACACTGTACAGATTTAAGTGTATGAGTACTTGATCACACACGTTTTATCTATGGATCAGACAGAAATACAGATGAACGTCTATATTGAATTCAGTCTATGACACTCTATCTTGCAACCAGGGGTTGTAATAATTTAACTAGTAATTATTGCCTATTCTGGTTAAAACTATTCGCTGTAAGCATACATGCCATACGTCCCGGATCGTCCGGGACAGTCCCGGAAATGCATACCCTGTCCCGCAGTCCCGGAAATTTGTCAAATGTCCCAGATTTCAGTAAAACCTGTATGTTCCTTATATTAGCATGCAAATCTGTCTTGCCACTGATATTGCGTCATCTCCAAAGCAATGCCTGTCCGATTAGGCAAAAACACTACGTGTCAAAATCGATCAATTAACAGGGGTCCTATTATCTTGTTGATTGTCTCGTAATCACAGTCAAACAAAAGGAGTTTAAATTCGTTGTGGCTTGGCTTGCTCAAATTTGATGGCTGTGTAGTTTTAACGGATTACGCGATGCACATTCATGAATAAATCCAGTTTCACCCGGATTTTCGCAGTGTCAGATTCATTCACACTCATATTGCGACAAACAACACGACTTTACGCTCAGCGCATACAATGTAAGTTGTAACAGTTTGACGTCATAGCCTACACCGCGCACACCACCCATGACAACGCCTGAATTCATCACCCGTGTTACACGCAGTCCACGTTTTAAGTGTATACAGTGACTGAAAATTAAATCAGCACTGAAATATCTCATGTTTATATACATGTGCTCTTTTCAAACACGCAAAACACGTGGCTTGTATCTAGTAACGGATGTAGAAATGTTTAATTTGTCTATTGTTTAAAAGCAATTTACGATGTTAATTATAATTTCTTCTTCTTATTTAAATAACTTTTTTTTGTGCATTGATCTTAAATGGATGTTAAATTTGTTTATTCCTGGTAAGTTACATAAGTAATTTAACTAATTGGATATCGCGAAAAAATGCGTACCAAAAATACATGTATTACTTCATATATCGCTATTTGTATACATGTCCCGGAAAATCGGCAAAAGTCCCGGAAAATTTAGCACAATGTCCCGGAATCGGTCTGAAAATTTATGGCAAGTATGGCTGTAAGTGATTTTGAATTGATACTTCTAGCAACTGGTGCTGAAATTGTGTGCATAAGGAAATGAAAGCAATATAGTGCTATTGTTTTGACAACATCCGGGCTCTAATTAGAACAAGGGCTGTTTGTAAAACATGCATGCCCCCCATATGGGCTGTCAGTTGTAGTGGCAGCCATTGTGTGAATACGTTTTCTGGCAATGTGACCTTGACCTTTGACCTAGTGACCTGAAAATCAATAGGGGTCATCTGCGAGTCATGATCAATGTACCTATGAAGTTTCATCATCCTAGGCGTAAGCTTTCTTGAGTTATCATCCTGAAACCATTTAACTGTGTCAAGTCACCGTGACCTTGACCTTTGACCTAGTGACCTGAAAGTCAATAGGGGTAATCTGCGAGTTACAGTACAGCTCACGCAAAACCAACAAAATCCGCGGACACATTCTTTTGTTTTCGAAATTACTCCGCATCCACAACGAGTCTTAACACGCGGCGATTCGCCGAAAAAAAATACAAATATTTATTATATACTATAACACATGTTAAATAAGAAACAGATACAAATAAAACGTTGATATGTTTACTTCTGCGTGATCGTGTAAACCTTTGGTAAGCTTCTCTGCATACGGAACTTCATACATAATGATTTTGTAGGTCATTATAACCATATCAATGAACCTTGCACAGTTTAATCCCGAACATGATCTCGGAAACAACATTTGCTTTAAACATCGAAAATAACATATTGAGTATTTTAGTTTAGTTTAAACCTATTTATTTTATCTCAATTGCATAGAAAGTAATTCCTACTTACTAGTATTTGAAATGCTCTTGAGTCCGTTTCCTGGGCCTAGAACCAGTACTTGGTGTCTATATGGGAGATCGAAAGAACGCTCCCACAGCGGGGATCGAATCCGTGACCTCACGGTCGCTAGGTGGACACCATATCCATTACACCACGGCGACCTTCACATTGAGCTTTGAGTATCATAAGATTTGCGAATATACATATGAGAAACAAACAACTTTACACATAGAAAACAAACAAATAATGTTGACAATTTTAATAAAAACTTATATTCGTTTATATTTAAAAATGATTACTTTCACTTCGTCCCGATTTTCAGAAATGGCCAAGCACATGTTGCATCTAAATATAAATTGAATAAACGAAATTATCGGGCAATATATTGAAACATTTAACTCGGCATAAATGTTACCACCAAAATAATATTGTGACGCAAAACAGTATCATTATTGTGACAATTAAATACACTTGTAAATATGCTGTTCTCTTAGAAATTGCGCGAAAATAAAGATGACTTGTGTAATATCACGTTATCTGCCCGGAAAGCGTGAGCATTTTCATTGTAATTTTAATAAATCTGTGCAAATAATACCAGGATATAACAAGTTATACAAGCGTGTGCGAATGCAAAAGGAAATGCAGTGAGAACCTCACCTTAAAATATCGAATTTTATACTGAAACATTAGGCGGTAATTTTTTTTATTTGTCTGCATTTTTTTATACTGAAAGATTAGGCGGTTTATCTTTTGATATGTCGGCATTTTGTTTCATTTCAGACTCCATGCAGTTTTCAGATCATAATCTCAGTGCTTTATTACCCGAACTGCTCGTTAGTTTCTGGACACGCGTGCTACTGAAAATAACCACCGGTTATGGCCCAAACAAGCACAAAGTGTCAATTCTCCCGTGTGTTTTATCCCTAAATGTTAGATAAGCACGTGCACTATTAATTATTATGTTGGTCAGTACAAAAGGCCTTCTGAAAACCGCCGACTGCGTCTTTGTTTTATTGCTTAATCAAGCACCGATAATCCAATATCCCGTGAATTACAAAAACATAAACTTTAGGTAAGCGCGTGTCGTCTGTCAAAACCATAATTGTATCAGTAAACATATCGAAAATTCTCGTATATGATCTCGTAAACGGGACTTGCTTAAAACATTAACCATAACAATATTTTTTTTCATATGTTTTGCTTAAAACAATTGAGAACCAGTCAAACATACACAGACAAAACAAAATATAAATAATTATGAAAATTAAATGGAAAAAAAAAAACAAAGTTGGTTTATATTCGAAAAATCGCTTTTCCTTTCTCCCAATATTCAGAAAATGACGTATACATGTTGCATAAAATCTAAATACATGTATAGATGATGCTGTTTATTGGTCGTTGTAAAAAAATATTAACTATACACGGCACTTTGTGTACAATCAGATACAATACAATAATTGTTGTGATATTGAACAAACAAAAATATGAAAATGATACAGCGTTTTTGACTTTTATTTTATTCAAGGATGTCAAAATCATTTGCGAGATACCCCGATACTCAAATGGAAATTCACTACGAAGCTTTTACAATGTCGTCTGCGCTACATAGTTTTGTGTATCAATAAAATCACCCACGCCTATTTTCGGGCGCTTTTTGTTTTAGACAAACACTGGACACGAAAATATCATGGGCATATACACGTATTTATTTGTGTTACCCTTGTCCCGATTGGACACTTATTTCATCATATCTTTAAATAGAAACATATAATGCCGAAATGCATTTTATATTTTAGAAAAATGTTGGATGTCTGTGATTATGAGTTTTATTGAGCACTCTTCTCCTCAGTATTAATCAGAATTTGCATTTGAAAATGGAATACACGGGATTAGCCGGTAATGGATAGAGACGGAAAATTTTGCATGTATGTGGTAATCGATTATGACAGTAATAAAAACATGTATCGGGGAAACGATAGACTCGGGATTATACGCATCTATCAGGGAAAGGGTTAAGAAACAGTTAATAAAGATAATTTGGACAGATGATGCAAAACCTTATTGTCAATGCATTATATAGTGAATTGTTTCGCAACGTAGTAACGCCCCATGTAATAAATTTTACGATGCAAAACTCAAAGTCCATTTCTATCCGAGGTACATGTACATTGTAAATTATAATTAATACGATTGTCTGCCAAATGACTCGACACCATCAACAAATTCCTCGGCATCATGCCGAGACGATATGAGGAGTGCCTTGGCGGACAGACGAGGCTACTCGGCGACCAGATAGTCGATTCCAAGTCGACTCCGCGAAAACAAGATGGCCTTTGACTCTGCGGATCACGGAATATGTTTGTTTTGCGTGAGCTGTACTGTATGATCAATGTACCTATGAAGTTTCATGAGCCTAGGCATAAGCATTCTTGAGTTGTCATCCGGAAACCATTTTTCTAAGTTGAGTCACCTTGAACTTGACCTTTGACCTAGTGACCTCAAAATCAATAGGGGTCATCTGCGAGTCATGATTAATGTACCTATGAAGTTTCATGATCCTAGGCATAAGCGTTCTTGAGTTATCATCCAGAAACCATTTTACTAATTCGGGTCACCATGACCTTGACCTTTGACCTAGTGACCTGAAAATCAATAGGGGTCATCTGCGAGTCATGATCAATGTACCTATGAAGTTTCATGATCCTAGGCATAAGCGTTCTTGAGTTATCATCCAGAAACCATTTTACTATTTCAGGTCACCGTGACCTTGACCTTTGACCTAGTGACCTGAAATTCAATAGGGGTCATCTGCAAGTCATTTTCAATGTAACTATGAAGTTTCATGATCCTAAGCATAAGCGTTCTCGAGTTATCATCCGGCAATCATTTTACTATTTCGGGTCACCATGACCTTGACCTTTGACATAGTGACCTCATAATCAATAGGGGTCATCTGCGAGTCATGATCAATGTACCTATGAAGTTTCATGATCCTAGGCCCAAGCTTTCTTGAGTTATCATCCGGAAACCACCTGGTGGACGGACCGACAGACCGACCGACCGACAGACCAACATGTGCAAAGCAATATACCCCCTCTTCTACGAATGGGGGCATAATAATAATAATATCCAAGTATATGTGAAATAAATAATTCAACTTCAAAATAGTAATAAAACTTAGTGAAATAAGCAAATTAAGCCAGTTATTCTTATAAAAGACTTTAAAATGTGCTAGAACTAGGGGCCAGCTCTATGCAGAGAGTTTATTTTAAACATTTTTGGATTGGGACAATTGGGAAAAAATCATGCTGTTTTGAATTAAATTGGGAAAATGGTTGGGTTTTTTTTGCTTTAAAAATTAAACATTGAGAATAAGTCAGGGGTGTGATTGAGGCAAAGTCAGAGGGGAGGAAAATTATTAGTTAACTTAACAGCATGACAAACATAATAAAGCAGAATATGCATATGAATCTGACTATACACAGACCCACTATCATATAAATCAAATCATGTTTGTCGGCATGCCTGTTTCAGACCCACTAACATATACATCAAATCTTGTTTGTCGGCATGCCAGTTTGTCTATTTCCGTGTTCGAAGGATACTCTTCTAAAGTGTTTTACTTCGCGAGTAGACAAAACTCCAATTTGCAAACACTGGTTTCCGTGACACAAATTCACTGCGCACATTTCTTAACAAAATATGTGTTGCTTGTATCTAAAATGTAGTTTTTTTTCCGTTGGCAAACACATTTCATTATTCCTATCAGACTAGGTGATGTCAGTCGCTTATTCGATTGTTATTTGTCATTTCAATAATCTTAATTTTTGCTTCACAACGGCGCCATTTGCAAACGAATCAGCTAAGAAATACCAAACACATTTTAAGAAAACGATTTTAATTGGAAGATTGGGCAACGACAGCCAATTATATCGCTCGTTTTAAAAATGCTTAGTAAGAATCTACCAGTGTTGAATGCGGAGAGATTTGGCAGGCCTCGGATATTTCAGGCCGCTTATGAAATATGTCCGCGGAATCGGTGGTAGCCCCTCTCCCCCACTATTTTTAAAACGGATTTACGCAAATCTCAGAAGTGTCCCCCCGGGACAACCCGATCCGCGCAAATCCGCGAATCCGCAGAAATATCACACCCCTGTAAGTGCTATCTATATTAATTGCACTAAGGTTCAAGTTATAGAGCTGAAATAAGGAAATGAACTCAATGTTGCAACCTATTAAAACTTTTTTGGCGGGCAAACCTTGAATTGAGAATTTTAGCCAGTAATTATGGGAAAATATAGACTTTTTGAGATTAGGAGTGGGACTGAATTTTGGCCCCAATTTCGACAAAATAAATAACACTGTAAGGTCTCACCTGAAGCTTAAGGAGCTGAGCTGATATTGCTAAGGGCTGAGTTTGAGTCCTGATTAACGTCGGGTTGAGAGTCGAAGGGCGTTCTGGACCACACAACACAACTGCTGTCATTTTTCAAAGCCTTCTCTAGCCTCGATTCAAAACTAGGCCTATGGGCTCGGAGTGCGAAGTGCTCGTAACAAAGCTAGACATGTTCACATTTTGCGCCTTGTTTACAATCTTGGGCGGAATTTGCGTCTGAGGCATGCCCCAATGATGTATTGTGCTCTGTGTGTTCACTGCCAAGTCATTACTGCCTTTCTTCGTCAGCATAAGCGTCAGAAGCGTGTTCTTTTTGGACAGTTTACACGTCTGAGAGGACAAACCCAGATGTCAGTAACACTATTACTGTCAAAACTATCAACAGCAGAAGTATCTACATTGGAAAGCCTATACTTCTAAATTAATTGCTTCAATTGTTCCTTGATTTTTTCCCCGTTTCTTGCTGAATTTTTGTTGGTCCCATAATGAATGGAACAAGTTATTCAACTTTTTATTCTGTGATATTCTTTGTGATGTCCAACAGCACGAACACTGGCTGTTAGTGTTAACATTTCTAGTACTTATATTTAACAAAACTAGGGCTCACTCAGGCTTGAGTGCGGAAAACTCGACCAGGACATTGCGGTTGTTGAGAACAGCCCGTAAAAACTTGACGAGCTGAGAATTTCCTGCAGATGAGAATTGTTCAACGATGCTGATCCTTTGAGGCTGCAGGTCAAAAGTGAGGAATTAGGGGTCAGGGGAGGGGAAGGGTCGTCATTGACTGGATCTCCTGCATGCTGGACTGGTTCTGTTGCTGGGCCAACTCGATACCAATGCTGGTGCACTCCTGAAAACAACAACAGCACAGTGGGTGATATGAACGTGTAACAAATGTTTATATTACAATCTACAACAAACTATGCCTCTTGATTGGATGTGAAGGTTTTCAAGAGCAAAAATTCATTCTCATGAATGTCTTATCTGGTATTTCATTGGTTCCTAGTCCTGAAAAGCACGAACATCTATACAATTAAACCATTTTGTATTAAAACATTAAAAGTGTTGGCTATTGCTATACTAACCTGTAAGTTCATAATTATATTTTTTCATAACTTTCAGAGATACTTTCATAAGCCAATATGCAGCTCGTCAATATAAGCAAGTGTCGTCCCAGATTAGCATGAGGGAAAAAACTTTCTGACTAGACTGAATTTTCATCAAGATGATTCTTCTTTTTAACAAAAAAAAATACCTTTAAAGAGGAAAGTGTTGTCTCTTCTAAGCCTGTGCAGAATATCTGGGACAACAATTAAAGCACATGCATGAAGCCCCATTTTCCACAGCATGGCTTATTTATCTTTTTAGCCATTTTTTCAAGCATAACAAGACCAAAGAATGAAAAATTATCTTGTTAAAAATTTAATATCGTTTGAGTGTACCCATTCTTTTAATCACTTTACTTTTACAAAGCATTCAAATATGTTTTACTGTTAATATATGTTTCAATAAATGGAGGGCAAAAACTAAATAAAAATGTCTTCCCAAAGTTGCACAAAGACACATACATTTCTTACCATGCCTTGAAATGTCTTAGCTTGTTAAAATCTGTTTAAATTCACAATAGAAAACATATCCAAAGTAAATCAATATCCAACAAATTAAATGTTCAGTTTCAGTGCTCATTTCATTATTCCACTAGCATATAAGGAAGCGCCTATTATGGTGTACTTTATAAAGAAGGAAAGAAAATCTGTTCAGTTTTCACATACACCTGGGAGTAAAATTATGTTACAGGCCACCTGCCCTTAATTACTTCTAGCTGATAACACTACTTTGCTCTTACTTTGATGACGCCCACAAATCCAAATTTTCACAGTAACCAATACCAAGACATGAATTTTTTCTAAGTAAATTGAAAACATTAACTTTGTTTCATATGTTTAGGGAAAATGAAAGTTTCAGTAAAAATATTACCCAAACACCCTCAAACACAAATCATATACATGTAACAGGGCTTGGTTTGTCTCATCTTTGTGAAGGTTTCAGCCCACTCATTTAAAATTTGTTAAAAGTTGTGAACAAATGAGGAGCAAACTCCTTAAAATTGCCAAAATTTGAGTCACAAATTTGTTTTAATTGTGAAACTTTGAGTCACGAAATTCTCAAATTTGAGGAATTTGACCTAGTGACCTGAAAATCAATAGGGGTCATCTGCCAGTCATGACCAATGTACCTATGAAGTTTCATGATCCAGGGCATAAGCGTTCTTGAGTTATCACCCGGAAACCATTTTACTATTTCGGGTCACCGTGACCTTGACCTTTGACCTAGTGACCAGAAAATCAATAGGGGTCATCTGCCAGTCATGATCAAACTACCTATCAAGTTTCATGATCCTAGGCATAAGCGTTCTTGAGTTATAATCCGGAAACCAGTTTACTATTTCAGGCCACCGTGACCTTGACCTTTGACCTTGTGACCTGAAAATCAATAGGGTTCATCTGCGAGTCATGATCAATCTACCTATCAAGTTTCATGATCCTAGGCATAAGCGTTCTTGAGTTATCGTCCGGAAACCATTTTAACATTTCGGGTCACCGTGACCTTGACCTTTGACCTAGTGACCTCAAAATCAATAGGGGTCATCTGCGAGTCATGGTCAATCTACCTATCAAGTTTCATGATCCTAGGCATAAGCGTTCTTGAGTTATCATCCGGAAACCATTTTACTATTTCGGGTCACTGTGACCTTGACCTTTGACCTAGTGACCTGAAAATCAATAGGGGTCATCTGCGAGTCATGATCAATCTACCTATCAAGTTTCATGATCCTAGGCATAAGCGTTCTTGAATATCATCCGGAAACCATTTTACTATTTCGGGTCACAGTGACCTTGACCTTTGACCTAGTGACCTCAAAATCAATAGGGGTCATCTGCGAGTCATGATCAATGTTACAATTGATATAGAATCTGTTTTTGAAAATAGTTTAAGAGCCAGATATGTTGGTACCTGCTGATAAATGGCTTGTTTGTTGTTGTTGTTTTTAGTTTTAATATATCTCTAGATGTTCAATTTAAAATGAAAATTTGAGGGTTAAGCTTGACACTTTCGCATTTTCTTCACTTTTCTATATACTATACAAACGTTTGTCGCTGAACTTTTAAACTGAAATAGGATTAACATGTCAATTAATAAAAGAGCAGAAACCACAGTTGGCATTTGGTTTAACCAATTAATTAAAGTATGATTGCATCTAAAGTCTTAGGCTATTAAGAGTGGGTCTCTTGAAAGCTTTGCCACAGTGACTCCTTTTGCAATGGCAAGGCCACTTACTTATTGAGATAAAGGGGCTAAGTTGTAGTTGGGGACATTTCTCTCTGGGCCTGAACTTGTGAGTATAAGCCTCTGTGAACAGATAAAATGGTCTTAGCGCCTCCCAGAAATGTGTGCCTGTAAACCAAATAATTCAATGAATTCTGAAATGGCATCTGCTATATTGAAAGTCAATGAAGTTGGTTTGATTAAATAAATGCTCAAATATTGCCTTCTATATAATTATGTACTCTTTATACAAACAGTGTTCATCCCTCTGAAGCTTATTAAGTGATGTGAAAAAACCAAAAAAGTGGAACGGATATAAGGAGGATAAAATGAAGGACGGAGGTTACTGGTAATTAATGACAATGACAAATCTTTACACCCCCCCCCCACCCCCTGCACCATTTCATAACGTAGTGACTTAGAAATCCCTATATACTGCAAAAGATCTCAAGGCTATCGGCGGCTATTATGCATATTTACGAGTGCATAGAAATGTTATTTAAAATTTTTAAGTTAGTTGCAAGGAGTTTAATCAACACGTGAAATTAGGAGTACACACCTGCACATTATACAGGGTTAATTACAGCCCAAATATACCTTGTAAATGAGATAATCTCGGCCCTTAGGCAGGAAAGTTTGAAACCCCAGGTTTAGACTGGCTGCACCCTGCGGGAAGGATTCGCTGAGCATTTGCCCTGAGGTCCTGTGCCAAGAGCATACTACCCCCAATGCACAGGAAATGTCTCTGGGCGTCTGGGACCAGCTGACCAGAGAGCCTGTTGTTAGGCTGGGTACCAATCAAGAATTGCATTAAATCCTGACAACAATAAATTGATATTTAGGATATCGCAATTGATTGTTCACCAATAACTCAGAATAGCGTTGTATCAATGTTTAACGCGCATCAACTTGAAATTGAAAGTTAGGGGTTTTAAACCTCAAGAAATACATGGTACAGTACAGTTTGTAGCAAGGTGTAATACTTAATTTTTTTAATCAAAAACAGGCCTTACTTGAGCCATTTAGAATGTGAGACTGTACACCTTTAATTATGCGATATACAACTTTAAATGTGATAATAAACAACTTTAAATGTAAGACTACATAATTCTAAATGTGATACTCAGCAACTGAAAATGTGAGACATTACAGCTTTAAATGTGACACTGTACAGCTTAAAGTGTGAGACTGCACACCTTTAAATGTGACAGTTTATGACTTATATGTGAGACTAAACAACTTTAAATGTGAGACAATTAATACAACTGTATGACATATAATAAGAAACAATAGATGTGAGTTGAATACTGTAAGTGTATGAGTACTTAATCACACACGTTTTATCTATGGATCAGACAGAAATACAGATGAACGTCTATATTGAATTCAGTCTATGACACTCTATGACACTCTATCTTGCAACCAGGGGTTGTAATAATTTAACTAGTTATTATTGCCTATTCTGGTTAAAACTATTCTCTCTAGGTGATTTTGAATTGATACTTATAGCAACAGGTGCTGAAATTGTGTGCATACGGATATGAAAGCAATATAGTGCTATTGTTTTGACAACATCCGGGCTCTAATTTCAATAATAATCATATCCAATTATATGTGAAATAAATAATTTATATAACTCCAACTTCAAAATAGTAATGAAACTTTGTGAAATAAGAAAATTAAACAAGTTATTCTTATCAAAGACTCTAAAATGTGCTAGAACTAGGGGCCAGCTCTACGCAGAGAGTTTATTTTAAACATTTTTGGATTGGGACAATTCGGAAAAAATCATGCTGTTTTGAATTAAATTGGGAAAATGGTTGTTGTTTTTGTTAAAAAAATTAAACATTGAGAATAAGTGCTAGCCTATCAAGATTAATTGCACTAAGGTTCAAGTTATAGAGCTGAATAAGGAAATGAACTCAATGTTGCAACCTATTAAAACATTTTTTGGGGGAAAATCTTGAACTGAGAATTTTAGCCAGTACAGGCTTTTTCCGCTCCATTTTGGGAAAACGCCACACTGGAATTTTGGGAATTTCGCATCGTGAAAACCCCCATTTTGGGAAAAAAAATTAAATCGCAAAATTGGCTCAATTGGGAAAAACTATCGCATGTGAATAGTGTTTCATATATTTCAAAGAAGCCGTTAACTGGTAAATAACGACTATTTTGATAACTTATTATTAAAATTTTACAAAATATTATGAACATGTGTGATAAGTGCAGGTTTTTTAATCTGAATTTGGGGGAAAAGGCCTGGCCTTTTTTGAGGTGAAAAAAATCGCGCGAAGCGCCGGATTTTGAGGAAAATAAGGAAAGTCTTAAATAATCATTAACATATTTTACAGTTTAAAAAAAAATTCAAGGCAGCAGATAATTTAATTAAGCAATATTTCTATTTTCTACACCGGATGAGGTAAACTTATATATTTTATGGTTTAAAAAAATTTTTTTTTTTTTTTTTGGGAATAAGGAATTTTTTTTTCAATTGGGAAAAAAACAACCAGATTTGCATTGGGAATGGGGCCGAATTTCGGACCCGTGGCATAGGGCGTAAAAAGCCTGCAGTAATTATGGCAAAATATAGACTTTTTGAGTCTAGGAGTGGGACTCAATTTTGGCCCCAATTTCAACAAAATAAATAATACTGTAAGGTCTCACCTGAGGCTCAAGGAGCTGAGCTGATATTGCTAAGGGCTGAGTTTGAGTTCTGATTAACATCGGGTTGAGAGTCGAAGGGCGTACTGGACCAAACAACACAACTGCTGTCATTTGTCAATGCCTTCTCTAGCCTCGATTCAATACGAGGCCTATGGGCTCGGAGTGGGAAGTGCTCGTAACAAAGCTAGACATATTCACATTTTGCACCTTGTTTATAATCTTGAGCGGAATTTGCCTCTGAGGCATGCCCCAAGGATGTATTGTCCTCTTGGTGTTCACAGCCAGGTCATTCTTGCCTTTCTTCATCAGCAAAAGCGTCAGAAGCTTTTTCTCTTTGGACAGTTTACACGCCTGAGAGGACAAACTGAGACGTCCGTAACGCTATTACTGTCAAAACTATCAACAGCAGAAGTATCTACTTTGGAAAGCCTACACTTCTAAATTAATCGCTTCAATTGTTCCTTGATTTTTTGCCGTTTCTTGCTGAATTTCTGTTGGTCCCATAATGAATGGAACAAGTTATTCAACTTTTAATTCTGTGATATTCTTTGTGATGTCCAACAGCAAGAACACTGGCTGTTAGTGTTACCATTTCTGCTGCTTATATTTATCAAAACTACTCAGGCTTGAGTGTGGAAAACTCGACCAGGACATTGCGGTTGTTGAGAACAGCCCGTGAAAATTTGACATGCTGAGAATTTCCTGCAGAACAGAATTGTTCAATGATGCTGATCCTTTGAGGCTGCAGGTGAAAAGAGGACGTTAGGGGTCAGGGGAGGGAAAGGGTTGTCCTTGACTGGATCTCCTGCATGCTGGACTGGTTCTGTTGCTGGGCCAGCTCAATACCAATGCTGGTGCTCTCCTGAAAACAGCACAGTGGGTGATATGAACGTGTAACAAATGTTTATATTACAATCTACAACAAACTATGCCTCTTGATCAGATGTGAAGGTTTTCAACAGCAAAAATTCCCATGAATGCCTAATCTGGAATTTCATTGGTTCCGTGTCCTGAATAGCATGAACATTTATACAATTAAACCATTTCGTATTTAAGGATGTTCGATCGTTTTGTGATAATTTTCAAAATATCCGGAATGCTATAATTTTTTGTATGGTGATTAATGAATCTGTATCTGAAATTAATATAAAATAAAAAAGAGAGGTCACCGTGAATAATTTTGAGATAACGAAGGTTTTTAAATGCCATGTGCGTTTGAAAAAAGGTCATTTTTGCGGGGCATAAATTTGGGGGTATGGTAAAATGTTTTTGTGTAATACATTTAAAATGGCATAATAGTATTGAGATTGCATTAGATTAGCAACTGTAACATGTGTATTATCATAGTGAACAGTTTTAAAACCAAAAATTATGGAAATCGTAAAAAATAATGAGAAATAAGTATGAATAGTTTTTTGTTTGTTTTGAATTTTTTATTGCACAGTTCAAAATAGATAACATGCAATACAGATACATATTTCTGTTGATGTAATATTCATATTCATTTGAAGTTCTCAATAATTAAAGGAAACTAGCTAAGCATTAAAATGAAGTAAAGAAATTGATAGGTCACCGTGGATTTTTTTTTGCTATAGACATTTTAATATGGACTTAATTTCAAAAATACAATGACTAACATTGTAATAGTAATTAAAACATATCTGTATAATAACTGCTCCATAACAATCAAATTATCAACTGAAATGTGATACACGTAGAAATATTTATAATTTATATTGTTATGAAAATATTTCAGATGTAACAACTGAAAAAACAATGTTGATGTTCATATAAACATCTTAAATTACCCCACCCACCTGTTACCCATGTTGTTGGTTGTAAATTGAACATATGTATTAGGTATTTTAAAATTATTTTTAGAACTGTGTGATGTGTATTTAAAGACAAGAGGCCATGATGGCCCTGTATCGCTCCACTGCTGAAAAAAAGACTGAAACAAATATTCTCCGCATGTGCAGATACTTAAATATAGGCCCTATTTAAGCACATGTACAATTTTGTGACCACCTGGGCTGGGTCAAATTTAACATCAGGGGCATAATCTGAGCAAACTTTGTAGAGGACTACTATATCTCACTCCATACAAAATGTGGTGGCCCTAAGTCTTAGATGTAGAGTTAAGGACAAGAATATTTTTAAAGTTTTCACAAAATAAGCAAGATACAAGCGTATATAATGTTCAATTTTGTGACCCGCAGGTCAGGGTCAAATTTGACCCAAAGTAACAAACTTGGTAGATGACTATAAGATGTTCCTGCATACCAAATTTGGTAGCCATAGTCAGAATGGTTTTTGACAAGATTTTTTAAGATTTCACAAAATAGGCGCTTTATAAGCGTTTATTAAATTTTGTGACCCCCCGTGGCAGGGTCAAAGTTGACCCCAGAGGCATTATTTGAACAAATTTGGTAGAGGTTTATAAGATGTCACTACATACCAAATTTGGTAGCCCTAGGCCCAATAGATATGGACAATTTTTTTTTAAGTTTTCACAAATTAAGCACTTTATAAGCATATGTTCAGTTTTATAACCCCCGGGGCAGTTTCAAATTTAACCCAAGGGGCATAATTTGAACAAACTTGGTAGAGAACTATTACATGTCACTACATACCAAATTTGGTAGCCCTATGCCATACTAATATGAACAAGAAGATTTTTAAAGTTTTCACAAAAAATGCCTAATATAAGCATATGTTCAATTTTGTGAACCTCAGGGCAGGGTCAAACTTGACCCTAGGGGCATAATTTGAACAAACTTGGTAGAGGACTATAAGATGCCACTACATACCAAATTTGGAAGCCCAAGGCCCAATGGTTATGGACGAAAAAATATGTGAAGTTTTCACAAAATAGACCCTATATAAGCATATGTTGAATTTTGTGACCCCGGGGCAGGGTCAAATTTGACCCCAGGGGCATAATTTGAACAACGTTGAAAGAGGAACATTCCTGAGAAATTTCATCACAATTGGACCAGTAGTTTAGGAGAAGAAGATGTTTAAAGGAAACGTTCAGGCACGCACGCACGACGGACACAGAATCATAACATAAGCCCCGCTGGCCTTTGGCCAGTGAAGCTTAAAACAACAAAGAATACAATAAGCTGGGCAATTATGTTTCACACACCATCTGTGGTTTAATGCACTGCCAAAAATATCTTACAACTAAGGTGAAACATGAGAAATACAACTGACATAAGAATCACAACTATGTTCGTCATCGAGAAGGAAAAACAATTATGTAACAGCTATTAGATTTCATAGCTTATCTATATACAAGATGCAAATTACAATTGGTTAGATGTCAGGCAACAAATAACTCGCTTTTGTACATATTATTTTCTTTGATTTTGTTACTCTGATTTGTCCGTTTGTAACCTCTGACAGGGGGCTCCTCAAACCACTCAGTCCGTTTCTTTTTGATACAGGACTCAAATGTTTAAGTTGAAATCCACTTCCTGCAACTTTCCTTGCAACACCTTGACTTATAAATTTTGTATCAATTATGGTTTGTAAAGATTTGATGTTGGAAGCAACATTTAGTTACACATTGTATGTTAACACTGCTCGGTAAAAGCTGAATGAATATTTGTTAACAATTTTTGGTCAAGAGGAACAGAGTTCACTAACTTTTGTAAAGCTAAAATATCCTGTATAGCGCCATGTGCCATGTATAATTCACCAATGACGTCTTTAACTAAATGTTCCCGCTTATATGATTTCATATTTGGTAATATTTCCTTTAACATTTTTAAGTATCTAAAAAGCCACAAATATTTTGCTGAAACTCAAACATTTTTCAACAAGTATGGATAGCACGGAGCAAAACTTTACAATCAAAAGACTCTATATTATGCCCAACTAAAATAATTGGTGAACATTTCTGTAAGAATGTTATAAAACTTGTCAATGCAGATTTGATGGGGACAGCTGTTACTGTTTGTCTCTTGACAAGCATAGAGTCGCTAACAACTGTCACTCCAGTTATTTCTGACGCTTGCAAGGAAATCTTCTTCTCATGCATCACATATGTTGAAAATTGACCAGTTGAATGCACTGCAGCTATCTGAATTATGTGAGAAGTGTGCTCTGAAAAAACAAAACAAAAATTTTTAATAGAAATTGCACAAAATCCATTTTAGCCCCGTTAATCACAGAGCCCTGGGTCGCTCCCCCAAGTACAATGTAAACTTCTTAAAATACATTTGAAGTGTTTACAATAAATATAAAAGGGAAAAACATTGCCCCCCACCAGGACAGGACTTTTTTTTAAGCTTAATGTGAACAATCGTAGAAGAGGTTCCTTCACATCCATTCTCTATGCATTGTGGTTTAAGAGAATGTTCAGTTGAAGGGTTATTGATCGGAAACAATTTTCACACTTATTGTGACCTTTGACTAAGTGACCATAATTTAAATGGGGGTTATCAACTGTCCAATCCCTATGCACATGGAGAGTAAAAAGCCAATCAGTGAAAAAGTTGACAAATTATTGATCGGAAACTTAATGATCTACCCACAGACAAACATCCAGCAAAACAATATTAACTCTCTCTTCCAAGGGGGGCATAATAACTGTTATTATGAAAATTGAAACGCTCTTTTCTTCCATTCATGGATATATCAAAGTAAGTTGTTGGCATCTAATGATCTTATGTATTCATAAATCTGAAGAAGCGAAGAGAAGAGTGTTTAAATTCTTAAATGATGCACAATAATGTACTAAAGCCAGTTGTGGGTAATGTAACATTGCATCATCTAAGTGGTATTTACTATCATTTTATCAATAAAGATTAAGAATGATGTATTAAATGAAAGCAAAATGAGAAATTAGTCTGAACATAACTCTTGTTGCAATTCAATCATATGCTAGGTTGACCAACAATTCACACGATATCTCTTACACATTGAGTTACTCAGCAATAGCAGGTTGAATTATGTTATACATGTAAGTAAATATGTATATTTTTTAATAGAAGTTCAACTTAGGAGATTTAGAGTACCTAAATACCTGAATTGGACCAAGATAAACTTCTGTATGTGCAACACTGCCCTTGTCAAATAAAAACGCACTTTTTACCAAAACACACATTTAGCGCACTTAAAAGTGCGTTAATTGTGTGTTTTTTGTTAATATGTGCGTTTTCAGTGTTCAAAAGTGCATATAAGTGCGCTTTTTTTGTGCGTTTTTTCTTTTCTAGTGCGTTATTTAAGTGAAAAAGTGCGTTTTTTTGTGTGTTTTCTTCATCTGTAAGTGCGCTTTTGAGTGTAGATGTGAGCAAAATGTGTGTTTTTATCTAAGAAGTGCGTCTTTTATTTAGGAAGTGCGTTTTTTGTGTGTTTTCTTCATCTGTTAGTGCGCTTTTGAGTGTAGATGTGAGCAAAATGTGTGTTTTTTATCTAAGAAGTGCGTCTTTTATTTAGGAAGTGCGTCTTTTATCTAAGAAGTGTGTTTTAAGGTTTACAGATGTGGTTTTTTTCTCACAAAAGTGCGTTTTTCTAATTTGATGTGCGTCTTATTTAAGCATAAGTTAGTCTTTTATTTCATAAGTGCGTTTTTATCATATGTGTATCTAAAAAGACACATGTTTAACACACTTCTTAAAAAGTGCGTCTTTAACAACCGTTTAGCAAATGTTGTACAGAAATTGAACAAGAAACAAAATTGTTGCAGGCTCTAACAATTTATTTACATCAAATGATTAAACATAGACATATATCTCAGTAACCTGTAATAATATAAGGGGCAGTTTGAATAATTAGTGGTTGTCCATATTAACCTGTTTAATGTTTACATACTTTATCATACAATGCATACCCTATTGCTTACGTTTTAATCTCAAACATTTCTAAAAATTTCCACCTAAATCAGACTTAAATAACTAATTTAAAATATTGAAAGTGTCAAAAGTATTATATGGGCTTGATAGTATCAATTATATTTCCTCAACATAAATAAGTATTTGAACTTTCTTATACTGATATTTATACCCTAATACAATTAATGTCTACCACATTGACCATAAACATACATTTTAAAAGGCAATTAAAATAATATTTATACTATTAATATTTTTTGCTAAAACCATTCAGCATGTTATATTTAAATATTTACAATTAAATATAATGTGTCAAGGGTGCTGTGTATTATTCAATAAATATTTTGGTGTTGAAATGACTGCCTTATCAGTATTTCTCAAATTATGCAATTTTTGGCTTAGACACAGCATGGTATCAGATAAGAGAATAGCCAGTCCCTATCAGTCCTCCATCTAAGCCTAACTAAGGGGTGTTGATATACTTATGATTTGTTCAGGCACCATCTATTTGAGAACCACAGATAGGAAGTTATTTTTTGAAAACAAGCAGCACCAGCGACTGACTTTAAGCTAGAATTAAGACTTATTATTCTAGTGTAAAATGTCTTGAAATACTTTCAGCATGAAGTATTGTGTGATGAAAAAAATGTGTATTTACTACAATGTGTAAATCAACAATAAAGGAGATTAAAAGTGGGTGGTTAAAGACATATAAAGTGATATGGTCTAGTTCAACAACTTCCTGTATTTTTGGAATACTGAAGAACAGTCTGTTGTAACAGGTTCGTATTTTCAATTCTGCATCCCTTTTTTATTTAGTTTATTGAATTAATTATGATCATTATCATATTTATGTATTGTCACTGGGAAATGTAAATGGATGAGTAAATGCAATGCAATTTTAAAGAAAAACAACACCATTTGAATTATTATGGCTGTATTTTATGGTTATTGTCATCTTAAAGTTATTTATACCTATTTTTGGTCATTAATGAACAGATTTTTCACCCATATTAAATGAGAACTTTTAAATTTAAAGGTTAAACCCCATGGAAAGAATGTGCATCATCGCATCGCCTGCCAAAAAAGGGAGCAAAAGAGAGACTTATACCTGATGTATGGACTTGAATACCAGGTTTTACCCTGCACAAGCTGGCCGACATGAGGAGAACAGGGAAAACCGCGCCCTCTCCTTGACCAAGAAAAGCTGGATTTGTTTAGAGGTAAAACTATACAGGGTACTGGTTATTGCATTTTAAAGGGGTCACACTTCCGACCAGTCCACACAGCAAAATGAGACCACATAAATTGGTACATTTTCGAACAGTATTTTCTATCAAACGTATTTATTTATGAAAAGCGTTAAGTCACATGTGATCAGGGGATAAAAATTGCAAAATAAACAACCAAAAACAACAAGCAAACAAACTAGTTTTGATTTAAATTTATAATTTTTATAGCAACAAGATTACCATAACAGCAATATTCAACACTTACATTATAAAATATCTTTCAGGACCTGATCAAATGAGATCATGCACGAGACGCATCGCGCAAAGGCCATGACAGTATAATAGTTGCAAAGAAGTTTGACCGGCTGGTGGCAGACTTGGAGAGAAAGATGAGAGCTGCACTCCGCTGCCTCAAAGAAATGCTGAAAGGCCTTGATTGATATGCATCTTTCTTATGTATAAAGCTGTTCGTGTGTATATACTGTACATGTTATTATAGTATGCTATTATTTTTTGTTTATTTATAATCAAATTATGTTTATATTTATTTCATCAAATTGCCATTGATATTTAATTACTCATGTATGTTAAAAAATGTTGGTGTACATTAAAGTATAAAATTGAATTATCTTGTAATTATTAAAATACACAAATATATATGTTTATATAATTTTTGGTTTTTATTGCATATCTGAATTAATAAAAACTTTTAACAGCATATAATTGAATCAACTGTTAAGGCAAAAGATGCACCTTTAACGCACATGTGTGCTTTTTGTGAGTGCGTTTTTTGCTGCCATTCATGTGCGTAAATTGTGCATTTTGTGTGGGTTATAACTGCGCTTAACGTGCGTTAAATGTGCGCTTTTTGTGAGTTAAATGTGCGCTTTTTTATTTAAAAAGCGCACATTTAACGCACATAAAAGCGCACATTTAACACACATATGCGCTTTTATGTGGGTTATAACTGCGCTTTTCGTGAGTTAAATGTGCGCTTTTTAAAATAAAAAAGCGCACATTTAACTCACAAAAAGCGCACATTTAACGCACTTAAAAGCGCACATTTTACACACATAAATGGCAGTCAAAAACGCACTTATAAAAAGCGCACGTTTAACGCACATTCACAAAAAGCGCACATTTAACGCACTTAAAAGCGCACATTTTACACACATAAATGGTAGTCAAAAACACACTTATATAAAAAGCGCACGTTTAACGCACATTTAACGCACATAGTAGGGCACATTGAACACACTTAAAAAAAGCACACGTTTAACGCACATAAAGAGCACATTTATCCACAAAAAGCGCACATTTTCTTGTTTGTTTTTGTTAAAAACTCACTCGGTAAGAAAAAGCGCACAAAAAACGCAGTGCCAATACCGCCACGTTTAACGCACGCAAAACGTACGTAAAACGTACATTTCACACACTTTTTTGAGAAGGGTGTGAATAAGGAATATGTTAAAAATAAACTTTACCTAACCCTCTTGTTTCCAAATCAAAGAAAACAAATTCCTTCCCAGTAGTGTCTAGCCCTGCTGGACCAGGCTTGGGTATAGGTGGGGGTATAGTTGTAACTTCAACGTCTTGGTCCTCTATGTTTGAACTGTATGTTGGTCCCGCTCGTACTTCTTGCACTGTCCTTTGAATGCCTAAACAGAAAAACAGAATTTCAAATTGGAAAATTTGCTTGCACCTTCATGGGTTATCTCCGATTTTTATTTAAAGAAATTATTACACAGCACATTTATGCTTTTACAATAATCAATTTACAAACATTAGCATATGCTTTTAAATGTTACTACTACTTTGCATATATATAGAGGATATTTGTTGGATTCGGTGGAATATCGATTTTATTTCACGAGTGATCATAGAAAACCATATTTTCACGAGCGGCGCAGCCACGAGTGAAAATATATATTTTCTATGATCACGAGTGATATAAAATCGATATTCCACCGAATCCAACAAATTTTCTTTTTATTTTATGTTTTTTTCACCGTTTATTTACATTGTAAATGAGTTAATCTGGACACTTTCGCTGGAGTTATGACGTCATTTCGTTGAAAAAATGACGTCATTTCACAGTAAAACAGTGACGAATATCAATATTTTTCACTGTTATTTTTCACTGTTTAAAACAGTGGAATACCAGTTTTATTTCACTGATATTTCTCTATAAACCACCGGAAAGCATAAAATAAAATTGATGGATCTATTGATACAATCTACAACAAGAAATGTGTCCACACGACACGGATGCCCCAAACTCCAACTTTGTAACTATATAAAAAAATAATCCATACAATTGTAAGAAACCCAGTTTGGTGAAGATCGGATGAAAACTACTTGAATTAGAGAGCAGGCACGAAAAGTGTGAGGGACTGACCGACCAACGGACAGTGCGAAAACTATGTCGCCAATTGGGGGCATACAAATGAAGAATACTGTGTTTTAAATATAAAATGCCCATAATTAAAAATACCGTTCGAGTTTTAAGTCTTATGCGTCACTGTTTTGCTGCACGAGTAACAGCTATAGCCTTTCTTTTTTTGTGCTGAAGGTCATGGAGAAGGGCCAGTTTCGATGTGAAAGTCCCAGGTGAAATACCCAGTTTTTGATTTACCTGAAACAGATTGCAGTAAATGACAGAACAGTTGACAATGCACAATGCTAGAATATGCTTATGCGGAATAAAATAATATGAAATAATGTCACTAATTTACAAAAGTTACAACATTTTATAAGACCTAGTGATCTACATACACACAAATAATAATTAATGCAAGCCCTTTATTTTCAAAACCAATACGTATTTGACAAATTGAGAATATTTATGTTTTGTAAACTTGTAAAATTTCATATTTATTACCGGTATTAATAACTAGGACTGCAGGAAGAAAATAAACTTATGTCACTTTAAAATATACATGTTTAACTAAGGACAACCATTCACATTCTACTGTAATTGTGTTTACTGGCAGTAAATCAGACAAAATATGAAGGAAAAATATAGCAAGTACAATATAAAAAGTGTATGCATGTAGACTACATGCGAATTACTTAGAGATAACTATCTGAATGTATTCAAAAGTATCAGTAATTTAGACAATAAATCATGATATAATGCACCAATGTACCAATGTACCAAAAAGACAAAGAAGTCTTACCCAAATGCAAGCTTTGTGATCATGTCATAAACTCTGCCATGTTTCCGTCCAGTAGCCGCATTATTCACTGCACCACAATTGCTAAACTGTATGTCCAAAACACATGCCTGTCGAAATCCATGCTTTCTACAGTGTTAAGTAAATTCATGGGCACTTGACAAGCACTGCATGCTAAAAGCGATTCGGTCAATGTGTCGAGTTCAACGACACGTCTACCAATTTTATATCCAACTAGCATCGCTGTTGTCACATGTGGTCACGCTTACCGACGAACCGATAGAAAAATCGTCAAAATAACAGTGGTCATACCGGAAATCCTGATTGTCGGTGGAAATAGTCTTTCTATTGAAATCCACATTGTTCTTTTGAACGTTGTTGTTTTCAATACCTTTTAAGTTTCGTTTTGTATTCCGAATTATATCCAAATTAGACATTTTAAATGAAAATTATTAAGCCAAGTATCTGATTCTCATTGTTGACAAATTATCGTTTCGTTATCAATAGACGCTTGCATTTGCACAGAAAATAACATCTACAGCGTAAGCAAGCGTTTCATCGATGTCAATCACGAAGTGACGTCAAGCAATCGAACGCTTGGTTTCAATGCAGTAAATCTCGAAAATATGTAAATGCCGAAAATTTGAAGGCGCATTATCAAAACAGTAAAACTAGAATTTACACTCGTTTATTCCAACCTAATATTTTGAAACCGTGAAAATATATAAAGGTTTTTAATTTTCACGATATAGTGAATCAATTACCGTAAAGTGGAAACGATCGAACATCCTTAAAGGCAAAATCTCACTACTGGTGCAGATTTTTTATTATCTTCCTTGTTAGTGTCAGCTAAAATAATTAAAAAGCAACTTAAGAGGAAGAACTCACTGCTGGTGCAGATCTACAGTTATCTCCCTTGTTAGTGACAGCTAAAATGATGTAATATATGGATATGGATAGGCCGCGTCCCCGCACATTGCTGGACTTTGATACGGCTGAGCCTTTCATTAAACAGTCTTCCGCTGTGCTCAGCAATTGCTGTAACATTAAGGGGACCAATATGATATATTTTGGCTATGTCAGTATTTTGAACTTGTACATGTAAGTTAGTAATACACCAGCATTTTTTGCAAATTCCTAGCATAAAATCTTCAAATTGAGAATGATGGGTCTTTTTAATTGCACGGAACTTAATTGTAAAAACCCATCAAAATATTATTTTACATGCTTTTTGTGGCAATGTTAAGTGTCAGTGTTCATTTTATTATTCCACTTGCAAATACAGAAGTGTCTATTATGAGTGCTTTAAACAAGATGTGTTTGTGAAACACAATGTCCCCCTATATGACGTTTGAACTTGAAGGATGACCTTGACCTTGACCGTTCACCACTCAAAATGTGCAGCTCCATGAGATGCACATGCATTTCAAATATAAAATTGCTAGCTTCAATAGTGCAGAAGTGACATTGCATGAGCGATTTTGACCCATATATTTGACCTTGAAGGATGACCGTGACCTTTCACCATTCAAAATGTGCAGCTCCATGAGATACACATGCATGCCAAATATCAAGTTGCTATCTTCAATATTGCATAAGTATTCATAAAATCAGTGATTTGGGCCACATATATTTGACCTCTGACCTTAAAGGATAACCTTGACCTTTCACCACTCAAAATGTGCAGCTCCATGAGATACACATGCATGCCAAATATCAAGTTGCTATCTTCAATATTGCAAAAGTAATCATAAAATGAGCGATTTTGGTCACATATATTTGACATCTGCCCTTGAAGAATGACCTTGACCTTTCACCACTCAAAATGTGCAGCTCCATGAGATACACATGCATGCCAAATATCAAGTTGCTATCTTCAATATTGAAATACTGCAAAAGTGTACATTAAATGAGCGATTTTGACCCATATATTTGACCTTTGACCTTGAAGGATGACCTTGACCTTGACCTTTCACAACTCAAAATTTGCAGCTCCATGAGATACATATGCATGCCAAATATCAAGTTGCTATCTTCAATATTCTAAAAGTTATTGCAAATGTTAAAGTTGGCGCAAACCAACAGACCAACAGACAGGGCAAAAACAATATGTCCCCCACTACTATAGTGGGGGACATAAAAAAGGGAAATAAATGGCTGTTCATATACACCTGGGAGTAAAATTATGTTACAGACTACTTGCCCTTAATGACTACCTCCTGACAAAACTAGTTCTTTCGTACTTTGATGAAGCCCAAACATGGAAAATTTCACATTTACCAATACCAAGACACGATCTTTTTTTGAAAGTAAATTGCAACATTAACTTTGTTTGATATGTTTAGGGGAAATTAAAGTTTCAGAAAAAATATACCCAAAACATCCACAAACACAAATCAAATCACAGGGCTTGTTTTGAGTCATTTTTGTGTCATCCTTCGGTCTTGAAATTTTTTTAAATTGCGAAAAAGAGTACATTGTGAAAATTTCAGTTGCAAACTTCTTTAAATTGTGAAAATTTGAGTCACGAAATTCAGAAATTCATGAAAAATGCCATTCCCTAAGAAGGAAAAATAGCCCTGAGTCATGGCTCCTTTCTGACAGACTATTATTTCAAAAAAGGCCCTGACAGATAAAACAAAGCAAAATATTAGTCACCAATTCAAGATGGAGACTGGAATGTTTACCCCCTGATACTGGATAATGATTTATATTTGTTGGCACCTCCAGGTTATAAAAAAATACTTGTTCATGGACACGTAAATTTGTGGATTCCTGATTTTGTAATAACACGAATTAGCCCCGGGTCATTTTGTTATGTGTTTGAGTTTATTTAGTGGATTAGTAAACCCACCAAATGAACATTAATTAATTTCCAACAAATAATAATGAATTTAGAGTATTTTTTCAACATTTTTTTAGTAAAGTGTTTGAAAAGCTTTATTGTATTTATTTTTTAATTTTGATACACAATTGTTCATTTAGAACAATAATTTTAAATCTTTTTTAGAGAGGTGTATTCCTTGCTCAATACAGGCGAAAACCAATAACTAAACCTCGCTGGGACAGACGACAAAAGTTAGACCCATCTGGAATTTGATCGAACTGATTTCAAATAGATGTATGTTTACTAACATAACTTTGCAATAATTTGTTGAATTAGTAAGAACAGAAAATATATACGTCATATTTTTAAGTCATCAATATTTTAAAATAGTTAAATATACAATCAAAAAATTATCATATGTAAGGAATAACGCTAAGAATCAAAGCAATTATAAGCATTTTATACACATCACCGAAAAATAAAACAGCACGATATGTATTAATTCATTTTTTTTTTTTTAAGAATGACATGATGTAAAGATACAAAATTAGAAAGTATCCTCTATGATTAGTCTGTGTGTGCAATACACAGACTAATGTGTGGATGACACTTTGAATGCGTTAAGAACCCGTTTCCCAGAATGAGGCTCATCTTGTTAAACTCTATGACAGACTGTAGGTGGAATTGCTTTGAGCCTCCTTTTGAGAAAACAGTAATTTATTATTAATATTGCGTAAAGTGTCTTCCCAGATGAGCCCATACAGCCACACAGGCTACTCCGCTAGACGGAATTTCGTTTAGAAGAGACTTCCTATATTAAAAAAATTCCCTAAATGCATGGATGACATTAATGAAACTACATACTGTTCTTTTCCACCTCATCTTTTTTTGCATTCTAAATAAACAGGAAATACACATGCATACATTTTCCTTGCCAAGTTATGGGTCTGTTCAACAGACCCAAACCCAAAGCGTTTATTAAAAAAAATAATATCCTCAGGATAATTATATCTCAATCATATTTCGATAAGATCTAAATAAGAGATGTGTTTGTCAGAAACAGAATGCCCCCTATTGCGCCGCTTTAAAATTAAAATGCAATCCCCAGCCATGGAAAGGCCGCGTCCCCCGACATCACTGGACTGTTATACAGCCAGCCTTTCACCAGACAGTTGTCTTCTTTGCTGAGCAGTAGCTGTAACGTTGAGCGAACCAATATGGAATATGCAAACTGCACAGGCTAATCTGGGACACTTTACACACATGCATTAAGTCCTGTTTTCCCATGCAACCTTACATTGTTGCCAATGCATGCATGAAAACTAACTCTAAAACTTTTATTACACTGTTCTGGGAATGAGGCCGGGGTCCTTCTTATTGAGAACAAATGCATTCCATGGAATCATATTTATAAGCTTTATTAAATATCTCACAACTTTATAAAAACTCAAGGCCTTATGAGGATGACAGAAATTCTCGGGGTGTTGTGTAACTGAGGTTCCTGTATGATAAGTTGGAAAGCATCGAGCTGAAGAAGAGTTTGAGTTATTGATCCTCAAGTAAAACAAGTCCTGCTGTAAAATTGACATACACAATAAAAGACGCCATTTTATGTTTTGTTAAATCATATCATTCTTGTCAATTTCATCTTGTCAAAATTCCCCCTATTAATGCATGTGCTCAAATTCTTATCCCTTATAAGTCTGCGCAGTCTGCACACACTAATAGGGACAACACTTTCCTCTTCAAAGGTTTTTTTCGTTGAAAGGAAGTGTCCTTTTTACAAAAATCCAGTCTAGTCGTAAAGTGTCCTACCTGATAAGCTTATGTGGACTTGACATGCTTATCTGAGACGACAACAATTAATATTATTGATGAGCCGCATATTGGCTTATAAAATAACAGCTCTGAAAGTTTAGTGAAAATTATCATTTTGAATTCACAGATTAGTATAACATTAGCCAACAATGTTTTAATACAAAATGGTTTAAGTATGCCCCCTTTCAAAGAAAAGGGGGCATATAGTGATCTGACTGTCCGTCTGTCTGTCTGTCCGTCTTTCCGTCACACTTTGCATTTAGGTTTCGAAAAATGCTCATAACTTCTATGTCCCTTGAGATATAACCTTCATATTTGGTATGCATGTGTATATGTACAAGGCCTTTCCATACGCACACCAATTTTTACCCCTGTGATCTTGACCTTGAACTTAGGGTCCGTGTTTAGGTTTCGAAATCTGCGTTTAGGTTTCAAAAAAACCTCATAACTTCTATGTCCCTTGAGATATAACATTCTTAATACACAGGTTACATTGTAAACCATTATTATTTCAGGGACATTATTTTGGTTGATTTTAAGGGTTCACTGATCCACAAATTTATCACACACAGAAAAGTAACTGACACAAATTCATCATTTATTTTTCTGAACTGAGAAATCCACAAAATAAACTAATGTGTCCGTAAAAGTCTTTTTGACCACGAAATTTCGGATGAATATATATATATATATATATATATATATATATATATATATATATATATATATATATATATATATATATACATATATATATATATATATATATGAGTTTACACTATACAAACAAGTAAAAAGGGTATTTTATCTTAAGTAAATTCATACTTTTCTTTTCCACCTCATCTTTTTTGCATTCTTAATACATAGGGAATACATAAGCAGGTCTTTTCCTTTTATGGGTATGTGAAACGAACCCATACGCAAAGCGTTTTTCTTTCTTTAACAAGGGCTGTTTTGTAAAACATGCATGCCCCCAATATGGGCTGTCAGTTGTAGTGGCAGCCATGGTGTTTATATGTTTTTTGTCACTGTGACCTTGACCTTTGACTTAGTGACCTGAAAATCAATAGGGGTCATCTGCCAGTCATAATCAATGTATCTATGAAGTTTGATGATCCTAGGCTTAAGCATTCTGTAGTTATCATCCGGTAACCATTTGACTATTTCGAGTCACTGTGGCCTTGACCTTTGACCTAGTGACCTGAAAATCAATTGGGGTCATCTGCGAGTCATGATCAATATGCCTATGAAGTTTCATGATCCTAGGCTTAAGCATTCTGTAGTTATCATCCGGAAACCATTTGACTATTTCGAATCACTGACGCCTTATATTATATTTCAATAAGATCTAAAAAAAGTATATTACTAGCGTAATATGATTTTATTCTTTAAATTTAAGTTTTAGAAATAGTTATATTAAATTTGTTTTTCTGAAATCAATGGACTTTTCGCACACAAAAAATAAAAATCCCAAAATTGCATTTTTTCCCAAATTGGCCATGAAAAGGCCTGATAATTAAAAACGTCTTTGTTACCTTCTGTGTATTCAGGTCATCCTTGTCCACCACATCCTCAGCATCCTTGTCCTGACTCAGCAGCGACTGGAGCAGCAAAATAGCTTGATGTTTTTCTTGTATGTATATTTAGGATTCACACAAATTTATATAAATGTAATGAAAATCAATAACAAATGCTCAACAGCATAAAATGTGGCAAATTAATAAATCTCACATCAAGTGTTACCTTTCTGTAAACATTGCGTAAAATTCCAATATATGCGTCTCCAAAGATTACTTAAACAATATTTTATATAAAAAATATTCATCCATATACATTTCTTACATGGCATGGTGTTTATAGAAATGAAAGTCTAAAAATAGCCTTAGTTGCTATGTACATGTGCATTTATGTACAAATATGAAATTTTCAGTTGAAATGCTTTGTTTTTTCATGCACAGTTTACAAGAACTAAATGTTAGGACCATAATGACACAAATGTTATGACAACATAACATAATATGCATTAGATCTAATGTTCTAACAAAAACCCTCACAGTGTGTAATTAGATAACAATATGTTCACATAAATCATTTGTATCTTTAACTACACATTTAATGTTGTATTGTAACATCACACACTACTATGTTTGTATGCTAAACAACACATGGTAATTGAAATACTAATTACAACAACTCATACATACATGTTCACACTATTCCACTCTGAACACCAGGATGTTGTCACCCCACCACTGTCCCACAATGATGGATGATGTGTTGCTGCTGTAGCAGACTGACCATGGGCTCCTCACTCCATCTTCCCGTGTAGCAAGAGTAGCCAGCTTACTCTGCCCCTCCCAGCCCACCTGTAGTACAGTGTCGGACAGGTATCCACAGACCAGCACCTGGCCTGCAGGGGTCACATGTAGACCCCATGGGCTCTCTAGTGCTGGGTCTGAGTATGTAGCCAGGAGTGTGCCATCCCTGGCCAGGGTGAGAAGCTTGTGCTTGTAGTAGCTGGTGATGTACAGCCTGTCTCCTGTGGGACTCACAGCACACTTCACTACTGCAAAACAGAGTAACATCAAGATATTGAATTACTGTCAATGTTAAATAATCTTATTAAACATACTGCAGTGATATTGTATTACGCATATGTTGCTATAAAGAGGCCTTTACACATCTAAAATATATGCATACATTTCAATGATTCAATAGTTAAGCGTGACAATAAACTTCAGTAGCAGAGCTATTGTGTTAACGTTTGACATGTTGAAATGCGACTGGTGAGTAAGATATGAATTGAAGCAAAACAATTACACAGATGGAAACAATTACACATACTGAAACAATTGAACAGTTCTATCAACAGGTAAACATATTGTACATGTACAATCATTTTACAACCACAAAATTAAGACAGGGTCAGAAAGTGTCTCTCTCCCAGGAACACAGTTTCTATTTATAGACATGTCATGTAGTGACAGTCAAAATACTTCATTACTCATGATTATAAATCAATATTTCTGAATCTTGTTTTGGCTACAATGTACTGTAGCATTCAAAGGGCACATATGAATTATATAACAAATATTTTATAATACCTCAGCGGGTTTTCTGCTATTACATCTGAATTTTATTTTATTATCATCTCACAAGTATATAACTATAATTTATAAGATTTTTTTTTCAAAATAATAAGATAATGGCCTAAAGGGTCAATATTTGTTGATTAAAAAAATAAATACCAATTCGGTTCATTTACTGGATAAAAATTCCCAAATTTGCCATTGTATGGATTTAAAATAAAACAATTTGACTAGACATAATACGAATGTTATCAGGATGAATTCACCATGATTCTTACCTGTATAATCAGATGACCTATCTTCATAGAGTCTGCAGAGCTGTTTGCCACTCAGTGCGTACTTGTACAGAGCAGTCTTAGAGCAGATAAACAGTTCTCCCTTATGGCAGGCAATACCTGTACATCCATGTTGTAACTCAAGCTTCCTACCAAGAGTGAGCTGGCTCTGGGTGACTGTAATAAACTGGACATTATGTGTGTTGCTAGCATTCTTATCCAGAGCCACCGAAACCTCACTGGGTGTGATCTGACACATGTCCCTTACATATACAGTCACATCACAGTGACTCACCACCTGGTACTGCTGGTTCAGCAGCTTGCACCTCTTATTGTTCCAGTCTGCGACCAGCACCTGCCCATCAGTCAGAACATATATGCCTGTGATATAACATGTACGTGAATCACTTGGTATGCTCACATTGTGCTTAGTATTACTCTGGACATTAAACGCCTTGCCTGACTTTCCCAGCAGAGTCAGTGCCTGCTGTATTATATGCTTACATTTTATGCTGGCTATAAGGCAGAGCTCCTTATGATCTCCAATTTTCTGAACAATTTCATGGAATTGTGACAAGTCATTGTGAAGACTGGTGCATTTATGAATAGAACTTGTAACTGACCCTTTAATGCTTATAACTTCATCTTTCATCTCGTTAAGTTCCTTCGCAGTAATATTATCGAATTCATTCAAGATAGAAACAAAATTCCTACACATCTCTTCTTTTAAATATTGCTCATTTCCGCCTGATGTTCCCACAGAATTATTATCACATTTATCTATATAAGTATTTAAATTGCCACACATTTGCTCTATCATAACTTCCCTATGTTCATTGTATGTTCTCTGCAATGACTGAATGCTGGCCTCCTGACTGATCTGCAGGGTTTTAATTTCCCCCAGGGCAGTTTCCAGCTCCACTGACAGCCCCTCTAGGCCTGAGGGCTGCGAGTTGGTCAGCTCCGAAATCTGGGTCACTTCTCGGCACTGGCTAAAATAAAAAATTTATACATGTACATACCAAGGAAAAGTCAGTGATATTATGTAATGCTTCAAACAAGAATAAAGTGTCAAATAAAAACATACATGGACAATAAATTAACACTTCTTGGGCTTAATATGGGGGTTCATAGATATGCACTTTTCCATCCATCTGCATGACTTTTCTGTTGTATATAACTCAACATGTATTCCTGCAACTTAACAAGTACAGTAACCAGGCATGTGAGCTAATGCGCACTTCTATATGTTGTTTCTGTTGTTTTCATCATCATTGTAGTAGTCTCATATTTATACAAAAATGACATTTTAAACAAGGGCTATTTGTAAAACATGCATGCCCCCCATATGGGCTGTCCATTGTAGTGGCAGCCATTGTGTGAATACCTTTTTTGTCACTGTGACCTTGACCTTTGACCTATAGTGACCTGAAAATCAATAGGGGTCATCTGCGAGTCACGATCAATGTACCTATGAAGTGTCATGATCCTCGGCAAAAGCGTTCTTGAGTTATCATCCGAAAATCATTTTACTATTTCGGGTCACCGTGACCTTGACCTTTGACCTTGTGACCTCAAAATCAATAGGGGTCATCTGCGAGTCACGATCAATGTACCTATGAAGTGTCATGATCCTCGGCAAAAGCGTTCTTGAGTTATCATCCGAAAATCATTTTACTATTTCGGGTCACCGTGACCTTGACCTTTGACCTTGTGACCTCAAAATCAATAGGGGTCATCTGCGAGTCATGATCAATCTACCTGTGAAGTTTCATGATCCTAGGCATATGCGTTCTTGAGTAATCATCCGAAAACCATTTTACTATTTTGGGTCAACGTGACCTTGACCTTTGACCTAGTGACCTCAAAATCAATAGGGGTCATCTGCGAGTCATGATCAATCTACCCATGAAGTTTCATGATCCTAGGCGTATGCGTTCTTGAGTTATCATTCAAAAACCATTTTACTATTTTGGGTCACCGTGACCTTGACCTAGTGACCTCAAAATCAATAGGGGTCATCTGCGAGTCATGATCAATGTACCTATGAAGTTTCATGATCCTAGACCCAAGCGTTCTTGAGTTATCGTCTGACAACCACCTGGTGGACGGACCGACAGACCGACCGACCGACATGAGCAAAGCAATATACCCCCTCTTCTTTGAAGGGGGGCATAATTATGTCCAAATGACCAAATATAACTGTTTAACAATTTGAAGTGAGATGCTTTATTTTCTGATGTTTTATATGTCTTTTTCCCTTTTAAATGATGTACATTGGTGTGATTCTATGTTTAAATAATTAATTTTGAAACATTCATGCAGCATACTGTTTAATACATTGATGTTAACATTATTATATTGTTTTGGTTACCTGTGTTGTTTATCAAGTTGAAAAAATGTTATTTATATACAAAAAAAGCTTATTAAGACTTATGAAGGTATGATTTATGAAGGAACTTATTGTTTTTTATGTAATAACATACTTTTTAAAGTGATAATATAGTCAATGACATGAATGTAGTAAAAAGCTTTCTTTGAATGATTGTTCTTATTAATAAGATTGGAATACCGGTAACCGACAGTTTTCACGCCGCGAAAAAGTGGCGACAACTTCTTTGGGCCAGTGAAACCCCTGTGATCTATTTGTGGAAAAGAAAAGACACCATTGTTAAATGTTTGAATGATCAGGTTAGTGTGTGCAACTCCATATGTTTGTTCAAAATGTTCCTAATTATTCTCTAGTTATCATCAGGAAACCATTTTACTGTTTCGAGTCACTGTGACCTTGACCTTTGACCTAGTTACCTGAAAATCAATAGGGGTCATCTGCCAGTGATGATCAATGTACCCATGAAGTTTCATGATCCTAGGCGTAAGCGTTCTTGAGTTATCATCCGAAAACCATTTTTCTAAGTTGAGTCACCGTGACATTTTAATTGTCAGGTAAACTCGTGCAACTCTATATGTTTCTTCATAATTTTTTTACATAAATGCAGTTGTCTTAAATGGATTAAAATTCAATGATTAAATGCATTTAATAATGGCATTACTGTAATATAACTTTTATCATAATTGAAAATCTGCTTATAATATTATTATGGGTATAACAGGAACTAAAACTGACTACTAAATCTTTATAATTTCATGTTATAATCTTCTGTGACCTTTGACCTATTGACCTTAAAATGGATTGACCTCTTAATTTTCCTCGATGTTAACATAAAACATGTTGCCTGGCTGTAGGTCAAAGCTTTCCCTAGATATATTGTGGAACACAATTGGTCTACGGACCAACGAACTAAAGAACAGATGCAAAGCAAAATAACCCTGCTTCTTACAAAAGGGTCCTCTATTTCTAAATATAGTCT
This sequence comes from Dreissena polymorpha, assembly GCF_020536995.1. Lineage (NCBI taxonomy): Eukaryota > Metazoa > Mollusca > Bivalvia > Myida > Dreissenidae > Dreissena > Dreissena polymorpha. The sequence continues at coordinate 186,091,863 of NC_068355.1, read as the reverse complement.
AAGTATTAACACTCTAGCCTGTGATAAGCGGCTTATGACATGTAACACAGCGATTTTTTTTCTTCTTTATAAAGTACCTGTAAAAGGTATACTTTCCCAATTGAAGAAAAACTACGAAATTCCAAATTGCTGTCTGAAAATTTCCAAAAAAAAAGGCAAATTCATTCATTTTTTTTTCAAAAAGTGCATTTTCTGCAAGTTATCAAACAAGTACAAGAGGGCCATGATGGCCCTGTATCGCTCCACTGCTGAAAAAGGCTGAAAATATTCTCGGTGTGTGCAAATACTTAAATATAGGCCCTATTTAAGCAAATGTACACTTTTTTGACCCCCTGGGCTAGGTCAAATTTAACCCCAGGGGCATAATTTGAGCAAACTTTGTAGAGGACTACTGTATCTCACTACATACCAAATGTGGTAGCCCTAGGTCCTAGAGTTAAGGACAAGAATATTTTGAAAGTTTTCACAAAATAAGCAAGATATAAGCGTACACTACGCGCCCCGCGATTTTTGTCTAAATAACAGACCACCGCGTTAAGGCCAACGTGGCAAATCACAGTGATTCGCCGCAAACTGCGGTGAATCCACTCTGTGGTTGATTCACGGTGATTCCGCGGTGATTTCACTGCGACCATCTGGCGATAAAGATCAGCTGTAGAATCATTGCGAAAACACTGCAAATCGCCGTGATTCGCTGTGACTACTAGATTTAAATTTCTACTTATTAACTAATGTCATCACTATTGACGATTACATTAGATCGCGAAAATGTATTCCAATATGAAAGTAAACACCGTACTTGCTGAATGTCGAATCCTGATTTACAAACAATATCTTTATTTGTTGAAATAACAATGGTACAGTACGGCTCACGCAAAACCAACAAAGTTCGCAGCTACAGATTCTTTTGTTCTTGAAGTTTCTCCGCAGCCACAACGAGTATTCACTTCGAAAGAAACAGGTACAGATAATAACCTGATATTTTTACTTCTACGCGATTGTTTTAACATTTCATCAGCTTCTCTGCATACTTCATACAATTACCATCGGATGTCATCTGTCAATGATTGTGTAGGTCAGTAACCATACCGAAGAAATTTTTATAGTTTAATATCGGAAACGAGACTTGCTTTAAACGTCGAAATAAACAATATCTATTTGCTTAAGAGTTGCTCAAATACACAGACGACACAAATATAAATAATGTCGACGATTTGAATAAAATCAAATGTTAGTTTATTTGTAAAATTAATACTTTCACTTTGTCCTGATTTTCAGAAAATGACTTACATGTGCATCTAAATTTAAATTTACACATTGCTTCAGGTGATGTACTCTTCTCCAATCGCCATTGGGCTGCTAGATCTATTTAATAAAATAGAAGCGTGTAAAATTCATTTAATGGAACATTACTAAACATTTGTCTTTACAATTTCTCGAGCAATGTTGAACAGTCTATACTTTTGAAAATGGAGGCTGTGATCATTCGAAATTATCGTTATTTTAAATGTTTCAAACATATTTTGTTACACTTAAAATTAGGCGGTGAATCGTTTGGTTTGGTGGCATTCTGTTACATTTCGGACCCCATGCAATTTTTCAGATCATAATCTCTTTGCTTTTTTACTCGAACTTGTTAGTTTCTGACCACGAGTGCTACTAAATGTAACCATAGGACTGTGTATTATGGTCCATGCAAGTTGCTTGGACCCGTGTTGAATGATCCTTAAATGTTAGATAAGCATGTGCACTGTTGATTAAGTTGGTTTGTACAAAAGTTCTACTGAAAACCGCCGACTGCATCTTTGTTTTATTATCCAATCAAGCCCCAAACATCCAATATCCTGTGTATTACCAGAAACAAACTTAAGATAAGCACGCGTTGTCTGTCAAAACAATGATTGTATAGCTGTTAACATTTTGAAGTAGCTCACACAGTTAATTCCCATATATGCTCTCAGAAAAAGACTTAAATTGCTTAAAACATTTAAAATAACGATATTTATTTTCATTAGAATTGCTAATATATATATATATATATAAAAGTTTGACAAATTCAATAAACAGATATTGGTTAATTTTCACAAAATAAACTCGCTTTCTTGATTCCCAGAAAATGATGTGTACATGTTGCATTTAATCTAAATATAAATTAAGTTGTTTATTGGTCGTTGAAGAAGATCATGAACTGAACATGACACTTAAGTGTGTAGTCAGTATACAATACAATAATTGTTTCAATAATGAAGGAACTGAAACAGCGCAACGGTTACAAAACAGCGTGTATGACATTCTTTAGGACTCTTATCATCAATATTAACCAGAATTCACTTTTAAAATGGAAATAAGGCATATGCGGGATTATCGAGCAATGGATAAAGACGGAAGAAGTTGCATGAATGTGATTGAGACAGTTGAAACGTATGTATCGGGGAATCGAGAGACTCGGAGAAAATACGACGATTACATTACAATCAGTTATGAGTTCTCCATGGCTTCAAACTGTTAATTGCATAACCAATAACGCAATTATCACTCCTCCAGTTGCGGCATCATACAGCTAGGTATGAACACTGTTTTGTTTTATACGCAGCATTTAAAAAGTAAAAAATAACCTGTCAGGGACATGGGTGTGAAATACATGTTGAAATTTTTAAAAGGCTACTCTCTTGTATCTGCCAACAATGCTAATAATCCCATATTGCTATAATCTTTGTGAAGATTAGACATGTACATGTAACGTAGGAAAATCGTTCTTCACTGCGTTGACCGTGAACAGGGTGAATCGCGGTGAATTTCACCGCGGAGGTATTTATGCATACACGGTGATCATGCTCGACCTAGCGTGATGAAACGCGCGAGATCGCGATAATTTTTAACCCAAAATAAATAATGACCACCGAGTGTTGGTGATTTTGGCAAAAATCGCGGGACGCGTAGTGTAATATGTTTGTAAAAGCATTCAAACATTATACACAATAACACTTGTCATCAGCAAAATTTCAATCGCAACTTATATACCAATTATGGCCATACAACTTTTACAGTTAGCACTTTGAAGGCTTTTTTTTACCTGACCCGAAAAAATATTATCCTTAAACAATTGACATGTGTTGAAAACCATATAGCATATCCCTTTATGCTATGTACTTTGTGAAACAATTGTTTTAATGTATGAAACCAATTTGTGTATAGTACTACTATTAGTATTATCTGTCTACTCCAAATTAACATTGACCAACTCTAAAAAAAACTATTTTGGTAATAAATAATATTTATTTCATACAATATTTGTCTGTAGAAGTGTAGTGTTAAGCACCCGCTTACAGTTTACAGTTTTTAAATTATACTATGTTAATATGACAGAAGTGGTTTCATTTTTTTTAGATGCTTGATCTACATTACAGCCAACACAGAACAAACATAATCTGCGGCTACGCCACGGCCCAAAATTTAGTTTGCGGCGGCCGTGTCGAGTGTTCATGCGGCGTATTGCTGAGGCACTTGGCATCGCTCTGTGCAACGACGCAGTCTGTTTTAACCTCGCCTACTTTCACAGAGTAAATCCGCCACATACATACGCGGCAGATTGAGTGAAAAGATATACACCTACATGTACATTTGTGTAGCATAGAAACCTAGATTTATGCTACTTTCATATTAATTATTTTCACGTTTTAATAAGCGATATGGCACTAAGTGCGCTTTAACAAATTATCGTTGAATAAATTACGCACAATGTTAATGTTTCGTTTGATTCTGAAATGAGCTTTCTTAAATTTGTAATCCGCAACACACTTCCGAATTTTAATGCTAATGCTACATTAACAAATTCTAGCGTCAAATAAATAGTGCTAAAATATCCTTTGTCTCCATAAAAAGCGCGCGAAAATTATGCAGACATGCACAACGTTGCATGGAAAGTTTGGTTGTATTTTGTGTTGTATAAAAACATTTATCATGTCAGATAATTTATGCGTGTTCAATGGGGAAACAAGATGTGTTTGTGAAACACAATGTCCCCCTATATGATGTTTGACCTTGAAAGATGACCTTGACCTTGTGAAAGATGACCTTGACCTTTCACCACTAAAAATGTGCAGCTCCATGAGAAACACATGCATGCCAAATATCGAGTTGCTATCTTCAATATTGCAAAAGTATTCATAAAATAAGTGTTTGGGCCACATATATTTGACCTCTGACCTTGAAGGTTGACCTTGACCTTGAAGTTTCATCACTCAAAATGTGCAGCTCCATGAGATGCACATGCATGCCAAATATCAAGTTGCTATCTTCAATATTGCAAAAGTATTTATAAAATAAGCGATTTGGGCCACATATATTTGACCTCTGACCTTGAAGGATGACCTTGACCTTTCACCACTCAAAATGTGCAGCTCCATGAGATACACATGCATGCCAAATATCAAGTTGCTATCTTCAATATTGCAAAAGAATTCATAAAATGAGCGATTTTTGCCACATATTTGACCTCTGACCTTGAAGGATGACCTTGACCTTGACCTTTCACCACTCAAAATGTGCAGCTTCATGAGATACACATGCATGCCAAATATGAAGTTGCTATCTTCAATATAGCAAAAGTTATTGCAAAATGTTAACGTTGGCGCAAACAGACCAACGTACAGACCAACGTACAGACCAACAGACAGGGCAAAAACAATATGTCCCCCACTACTATAGTGGGGGACATAAAAACCGCCCCGATTGGGCGTTATTTCATCACATCTTTAAATGGTAACAAACGCCAAAATTAACTTGATACTTGAGAATACAAAATGTAATTGCGAATGTGTGTGTGTCTTGAGCACTTTTATCGTAAATATTTACCGGAATTTCCTTTAAAACTGGAATATACGGGATTATCGGGTAATGATTAGCGATATCAACTGCATAATGTAAACAAAATGAAAATAATTTATATACACATAGTCAAACAATAGTTATAATAAGCTGATAATTAACAAAACAACAATTAAGTGTTGGTTATTGATGTGGCTTCAACTGCTAATTGTCTCAGCTAAAATATAATAGCAAAAACAACAAGCAATTATAAATCAACCAACTGCTGGATTCTTGACCACTCATATGAGCCAACACATAATTACGTGACATTTATGTGTGAAATACATACACTACGGGCAGGAAACAAACTAACTTGGGGCCAGCCACATTAAATATGCTTATATGCTAATACACTTTGTCGTAAAAATTAAACCCAAAACAAATATGTCTGTTGATCGTTTTAATATAAAGACAATAATCATACAGTGCAATAAACGCACACAAAGTAACTTAAAGTACTTAAGCTGATTCTATAAATGACGATGGCAAATGATTATTGGAATCTTATTAATACATGCCTGTGATAATCGTATTTTGTTTTAATTAATTCGATTTTTTTTATTTGCATTCTTTTAAAATAATAATTATTTATATCCGGATGACAGCAATTTCTTTAGAAATGGGAATGCAATCACTAAAAACAAAACAACAGCATATTTTTTTATTAACTAATTTATCTATTTTGAATCTGTGCGCATTAAATTAATTATGATTTTAAATATAATTATAATTGTTCTTTTAAATTTCTTTGACTAACTAATCATTTAAAAAAGATTTTGATTTGAAGAAGCGCATGGACTCGGTGTCATGTCGCAGATCGCGGCTTGCCTCGGCATGTCTCGGCGGAAAGATGCGAAGCTTCGCTTCGAAATACTTCAACGGCCGACTCGGCATCGACTCGTTTCGCATTGCCGCCGCGGTTCGCAAAATATGTTTGTTCCACGTTGGCTGTACTGTAATCAATCTATTCTAATTTTTTTTTAAACTTTGATCATTTTTGCCTCTTTGTTCTTTTTTTTTGGTACTAATGTCTTAAAATTTTACCATGTTGTATTAGTCAAAGATTGTTGATGAATGTCCCAGAAGTGGTTTAAATGCAATGCCAAGAGCTTGAATAATGACAATAACGATAAATCCAGAAATAAGCATTAGTGAAAAATATAATTGCCAACTAAGGCAAATGTCAAGTAAAGTACAAATGGACGGTTTGGTCAATCAATATATACCTCACACATCAATCAAGGCTGGACATACACACTATTGACTCATAAAATCCTAACAAGGGCTGTTTGTAAAACACACATTCCCCCAAATTGGCTGTCAGTTGCAGTGGTAGCCATTGTGTGATTATGTTAGAAACCATTTTACTGCTTCAGGTCACTGTGACTTGACCTTTGACCTAGTGACCTGAAAATCAAAAAGGGTCATCTGCCATCTGTCATAATCAATGTACCTATGATCCTAGGCATAAGCGTTCTTGAGTTCTCATCCAGAAACCATTTTACTATTTCGGGTCACCGTGACCTTGACCTTTGACCTGAAAGTTGCTAATCCACCGATAATTACGAGTAACGCCCATATTATATAAACTGGAATCACATTTTATTTTTTATACTAACAAGTCATAATACTACACATAAACATTAAGAAAACACATTTCCTCGATGAGATACATAAATTATCCGAGTAGAATTAAATTGCTACGTCATGACCTTGGACATTGTAAATGGCGGACGTATTGTAAATTAACATTGAACCCGCGTTCAATTAAAAAATGGCGATTCAAATTACAAGTAATGGTGATTCAATAATGGAGAAAGCATTAACTGGATGTAACAAACATTTGATAAGGTTTGTTAAACCAGATAACAACAAGGAAAATTTGGATAATTAAAGTTAAACTACTACTGGTAAGGCATTCTTAAGTGTATATATTTTGGACATGTATAGTAATCGGATAAACAGTAATAGATATACAAGATGTTCCATGCATTAAGATTGTGTTTTTGTACAAAAGCTATCATAGGGATGATGATAATATAATGAGGATAAATACACTACGCGACCCGTGATTTTTGCCTAATTAGCGAAGTCAAGGCGGGCATTTTGCTTTTTGGGTGTAAAATCACCGCGATTTCACATGACTCGTCACTCCGACGTCGCGCGAGAGCAAGATAATCTTCGCGCTAAATCCCCTCAATGTTGTGGAGATTCGCTGCGATTCGCCGCAATTCGCCGTGATCGCAGTGGATATCATTGACATCGATGATTCGCCAATTCATGCATATAAACCGAATCGTATTGATAACTGTATACATAACGCTTTTCTATTGTTCACAATTATCAAATAATCCAACATAATTGCAACATTACTTACCAAAAAATAATCGTAAACATTTATGACGGTAAATATGTTTGAGAATTTCATTAACACAACTATATGACTACGCCATTTTTCAGAAGTGTAAAGAGCATAATGTGGAAAACAGCTTTTATTGGACGAGCGTATTTAAATTTAGATCGAATGCAATACGATCCTACAAAAAAACGTTTTATTGCGTCATACGTCATAATGTAAAAAACATTTTCCTCCTGGAAATTGTGCTATTCATGCATAATATTATCAAAACATTTTTTCGACACGTAAAGCATTGTAACAAATTAATATACAATTCAAAACAATTATACCATAAGTATTAATCTTCCGTTAAATTCCCAAATGAGAATAATAATTTATAATCCGAAACACACTTCCAATGTTTTAATGTTAACACGACGTTTGCAAATGCTTCCAATATAGCCATCAAGTATATTTCCCGACAAAAGAGCGCGAAAATTATGCGGCAATGTACAAGGTCAAGGTATAGAGTGTGCAAGTATTGATTTTTTATACAAACTGCGTAGCGCAGAGAACATTGAATTCTGTTGATTTCGGTTAAATGTTTCTTTGATATTTTAAAAACAGTTATATCGCCAACAATTTGATATTTCTTTTAAAGTCATATCAAATCAAACACGCCGTATCCGTATCGTTACTGAAAGAAGTAAAACATAATACCTTGACTTGAATAGTTTTTTTGTTGTGACAGACCATCTGAGTAAGCGCCGAAAAATATATACAAACTGTTATTTTTTGTCAATGCCCTTTGATCCATTATCACACTAAATTGGCACCGCCATCTTGTTGTTTCTGTGTTTGTCACATCTTTTCACAGTTTGAACACGTACAAAGAGTGCCAATTAGACACTAGAATAAACACTATCACCCGCTGGACAGTACACAATAAATAATCAAATGTTGAGGGTTTTTTGTTTTGGACGTGAAAACCCAGAGAAATGCATGTACATTATACATCATCATATTTATTGAACTTTGCGAATGCTTAGTGCTACGTTGATATACTCGTTTTTTTTTTCAGCAAAACAAACACAATGTTTAATGGCTTTAATATATAGGCAATGATGTAATAACAACATATTATATAACACGATATTTAATAACATGTACTTAAAAATAGAACAGTAATGTATTTCCGATTTCCGGCTTATCAAGCATTGTGAATGTATGTACAATGCTCGGAAAGTAACGCGAGTAACACGAGCTATCCGCATTGAAGCCTGAAACAGAAAATAAATAAGTATAGCATAATTTAGTCCAAATAAATAGACGTAATCGGTAAGACGTAATCTACCGATTACATTTAAACTCTAAATGAAAGTGTTACTTAAACAATTTTCCGTGCCTTAAGGCGCGAATATTTTGCTAAACACTGTTAACAAAAGGGCTACACGTTATAATTCTTAATGAAATGCAAAAATAAGTATTAACATAATTAATAACGTCAATAAACACACACGGTAAGATCAAAGTTTAAAAGGAAAACTTATATCATATATCTCGTAAATTACCAAATTATTAGTTTCGTCTAAATCAAATACCATGTATAGAGAAACAAGGTATTTATAACCGACCAATGACGAAACACTATGCAACTTTCAATTTACACAGTGCTACGCTACATGTATATGGCAACAATATGGAATTTGAACAGTGGTAGTGTATTCGGGCCTGGAATATAATTGATTGTAAGTTTTAATAAACATTCTGCTAATGCAATCAGTTAAATAATGTTTACTTGTTATCTTCAATAATTATTGCATGATCATTCTGCGCTGTTATATCAGTTTGGAGCCGTTAAAGCTTCCGACATTACTTCATCAAGTTCATGTCGGAACAGGAGTATTTTAGCTAATACAAAAGCTTTCTTATTGCAATGTATAATGTAAGTGTATACATATATGTTACATGTACATGTAATGTAGTGTAACCCTCGACGTAAATTGCTAAAAAAGGGGAATCACGGCGGTTCGCGGTGATTTGTGCCGATTCGTGCTGATTGCGCAACAGCGAGATACATCGCGCGACGGTCGCCGAGACATCACCCAAGTTTTCTTGTCGCTCAGAAACACCGCGATTTGTCACGTTGCATCGATTGCGGTGATGCGAGAATCGCGGCAAAAATCACGACTTGCGTAGTGTATGTGATGAAAAGGTGCTACTGGTACAAATCTTAAATTACTTAAATGTGTTAAAGACTTAAATGTGTTATGATCAAGTAAATTTAATGAGCATTTATTGTTTTTACAAATAAACATAGTATAGTGATAGAAATAATAACAAGAGGGCCATGATGGCCCTGAATCGCTCACCTGACTCATTAAGATCAGATGAAAACTATGACCTCTATTGTCTACACAATTTTTTTCTATGATTTGACCTAGTGACCTAGTTCCTGACTCTAGATGACCCAAATACAATCCCAATCCAGATTTCATCAAGATAAACATTCTGACCACAGTTCATAAATATTGGATGAAAACTGTGACCTCTATTGTCAACACAAGGTTTTTCTATTTATTTGACCTAGATTTTTACCCCAGATGACCCAAATACAATCCCACCCAGATTTCATCAAGAATTCTGACCAAATTTCATAAAGGTTGGATGAAAACTGTGATCTCTAATGTCTACACAAGGTTTTTCTATTATTTGACCTAGTGACCTAGTTTTTGACCCCAGATGACCCAAATAAAATCCCAACCCAGATTTCATCAAGATAAACATTCTGACCAAATTTCATAAAGATTGGATGAAAACTGTGACCTCTATTGTCTACAGAAGGTTGTTCTATTATTTGACCTAGTGACCTTGTTTTTGACCCCAGATGACCCAAATACAATCCCAAACCGGATTTCATCAAGATAAACATTTTGACCAAATTTCATCAAGATTGAATGCAAACTGTGACCTCTACTGTCTACACAAACAAATTGTTGACGGACGGACGCACGGACACACGCAGGCACGCACAACGGACGCCGGACATCACACGATCACATAAGCTCACCGTGTCTTTTCATGACAGGTGACCTAAAAATATGTGTCGGAGATAAACATGAACAGTTGTGGTTAAAATCCCATAGAAACAAGGGCTGTTTGTAATACATGCATGCCCCCCTATATGGGCTATAAGTTGTAGTAGCAGCCATTGTGTGAATACGTTTTTTGTCACTGTGAATGGTGGTGGTGGTGGTGGTGTAGTAGTAGTAGTAGTAGTAGTAGTAATAGTAGTTGTAGAAGTAGTAGTAGTAGTAGTAGTAGTAGTAGTAGTAGTAGAAGTAGTAGTAGTAGTAGTAGTAGAAGTAGTAGTAGAAGTAGTAGTAGTAGTAGTAGTAGTGGTAGTGGTAGTAGTAGTAGTAGTAGTAGTAGTAGTGGTAAAAGTAGTAGTAGTAGTGGCAGTAGTAGTAGAAGTAGTAATAGTAGACGTGGTGGTGGTGGTGGTGGTGGTGGTAGTAGTACTAGTAGTAGTACTAGTAGTAGTAGTACTAGTAGTAGTAGTAGTAGTAGTAGTAGTAGTAGTAGTAGTAGTAGTAGTGGTAGTAGTAGTAGTAGTAGTAGTAGTAGTAGTAGTAGTAGTAGTAGTAGTAGTAGTAGTAGCAGTAGCAGCATTACAAGACCAATACTTAAGAATGATCAAATGGGAAAAGGTAACATAGCACCGGCAGTAAATATGGGGCTCATTTACAGGTCAGATTTGGAATCTCTGCTGTAAAATGAGATTTTGAATGAATTAAAGGGAGGCAAATCTGTAATAAAAGAACATGCATAAACCGTAGTTGTTTCCCTTGTTTGAACCATGCTAAATCCTTACAAGTTTGGAAAGAATTGGATGAAAAATTTGTACTTTATTGCATAAACACCATTTTCTCAATTCAAGGGGAGGTAATTCTGTACTTCATTGACCAATAATGCTTATTTTTTGTAGGGTTCGTGTCCTCATTGATATAAAGACACTGTGCAAATTTGGTAAGGATCGGACAAAAAATGTGGAAGATTTTTGAAAGTTTTCACAAAATAGGCAAAAACGAATAAACATGCAAAGTTCAACGAGCTCCTGCGGCCATGTTTTTTGACGAATCATATTTCTTTGAACAACTTTTTCAGGGGAGCCCTCAAAGGTCATCCCTGTGAAATTTTTTGAAAATCTGATGAGCGGTTTCTGACAAGAAGATTTTTTAAGGTTTTTACCATATATGGTCATGGCGGCCATCTTGGTTATGCATCAAATTTTTTTTAACAATTCTTTTTTCCCCATGACCTAGGGATGCTCCACATGAAATTTAGTTGAAATTGGCTCAATGGTTTAGTAGAAGAAGATGTTTACAAATTGTTTACAGACGGACGGCCGGACGCCGGACGCTGAGTGATCACAATAGCTCACCTCGAGCTATCGCTCAGGTGAGCTAAAAAGGGCCTTAATTCCGTAAAAATGACAACCAGAGTTATGCAACTTGTCCTTTTACTGTACCCTTATGATAGTTTGCGAGTGTTCCAAGTATGAAAGCAATATCTATGATGCTTAAGGGGTAAAGTGGACCAAAACACAAAACTTAACCAAATTTTCAATTTTCTAAGTATAAAGGGCCCATAATTCCGTCCAATACTTTGCCTGCACAGTCCCCTTATGATAGTTAATAAGTGTTGCAAGTATGAAAGCAATAGCTTTGATACTGTAGGAATAAAGTGGACCTAAACACAAAACTTTACCAAATTTTCAATTTTCTAAGTTTAAAAAGGGCACATAATTCTGTCAAAATGCCAGTCAGAGTTACATAACTTTGCCTGCACAGTCCCCTTATGATAGTTAGTAAGTGTTGCAAGTATGAAAGCAATAGCTTTGATACTTTAGGAATAAAATGGACCTAAACACAAAACTTAACCAAAATTTTCAATTTTCTAAGTATAAAAAGGGCACATAACTCTGTCAAAATGCAAGCCAAAGTTATCTAACTTTGCCTGCCTAGTCCCCTCATGATAGTAAGTAAGTGTACCAAGTTTGAATGCAATAGCATTGATACTTTCTGAGAAAAGTGGACCTAACCGCAAAACTTAACCAGACGCCGACGCCAAGGTGATGACAATAGCTCATAATTTTTTTTCAAAAATTAGATGAGCTAAAAATCTGTGGCCTTCAAATTGTTTTATTAAATGCTTACAAGAAGAATGACCATGCCACAAAACCACCATGATACAAAGCTTATTATCCCCATGCTTTTTGAAAAAAAGGTGGGGATATTGTGGTTATCTCCGCCGTCCGTCCGTCCGTCCGTCTGTCTGTCTGTCTGTCCGTCCGTCCTGGCCACTATCTCCTCCTACACTAAAAGCACTAGAACCTTGAAACTTACACACATGGTAGCTATGAGCATATGTGCGACCCTGCACTATTTGGAATTTTGATCTGACCCCTGGGTCAAAAGTTATAGCGGTTGGGGTGGGGCCGCGTCAGAAATTATCACTCATTTTTTTAGGTTATTTTACATTTACTTCTTTATTTCTACACTGATTCACTTCAAATTGATACTAGACCTCTCTTATGACAATACGGTCAATCTCAACCATGCATGGCCCCATTCCCAACCCTGGGGCGCTCCGCCCACATAGGCCACACCCACCAAAAATTTCCATTTACTATAATTTTTTCATTTCTACACGGATTCACTTCAAATTGATACTGAACTTTTGTTATATCATTAGGGTCAATCTCAACTATGCATGGCCCCAATCCCAACCCTGGGGCGCCCGCCCACATAGGCCACACCCACCAAAAAATTCCATTTACTATAATTTTTTCATTTCTACACGGATTCACTTCAAATTGATACTGAACTTCTCTTATGACATTAGGGTCAATCTCAACTATGCATGGCCCCATAACCAACCCTGGGGCCCCGCCCACATAGACCACACCCACCCAAAATTGCCTTTACTATAATTTCTTCATTTCTACACCGATTCACTTCAAATTGATATTGAACTTCTCTTATGACAATACAGTCAATCTCAACTATGCATGGCCCCATTACCAACCCTGGGGCGCCCCGCCCACATAGACCACACCCACCCAAAATTGCCTTTTACTATAATTTCTTCATTTCTACACCGATTCACTTCAAATTGATACTGAACCTCTCTTATGACAATACGGTCAATCTCAACTATGCATGGCACAATTACCAACCCTGGGGCGCCCTGCCCACATATGTCACACCCACCCAAAATTGCCTTTTACTATAACTTCTTCATTTCTACACCAATTCACTTCTAATTGATGATGAACTTCTCTTATGACAATACGGTCAATCTCAGCTATGCATGGCCCCATTACCAACCCTGGGGCACACCTAGGTCAAACATTCGGCGTGGGGATACGCGTCGGCCTCTGCCGCGCCATTTCTAGTTAATTCTAAATAACTACAGCTTTCCAGATAAGATGGGTATCAGCGTAATATACTTATTAGATATATCAAGATACACGCAATTTATGATTTCCGTGCGTACATTTAAGCAAGCCCATCTGGACTTACGCAAATGATGTAAATTCTCTGCGTACAACGTAAACAAAAAATATAAACAGCTGGTTGTCTTTCGTCAAAATATGAGACTGGTTATCATAATAATTAAAGCTAATTTTTGCGCCAGATTGTAAAAAAAGTTAGCCAGTCTGTATGTATACTCTGTATCATCTAGACGCATGGTAAATTTAGTATTGATTTTTTAACAGACTGAGTCAAGCGCTTATATGTTTATTAAATTACATGAAGAGCTCAGCATGGCTTCTTTGAAGCCAAAACAAATTACTTCTCAAAGTAAAATGAATTATTTTTATACGGCAAAAGTTGTATCGAGTAAAAACATTGTACTGCAAATACTGAATGATTTAATTTCCTCTGTTTTAAAATCAAAAAGGACACATTAAACGCTAATAAAACAACTGCTGAAAGATGGCAAAATTTTTTTGGCTCACGGTGGTGGATGATAAGGACGAAGTGTATTTTTAATGTAAAATCTGCCAACAATACAAGGCCGATAATGTTTGGCCTATAAACCAAGGACCTTTTAAAAAAGAAACACTTTAAGAAACCTACTACATGTATGATGAAGGAATACACATAGTTAATGGTTTATTGTGTTTAACATTATTAAGTAGTGTGTCTGTACCCCGGATATATTCTTGTTTTACTTTTACCAAATAACCCTTCAAGCATGGCACAATTTGACCAATTAATCCCCCATGCTTTGAAAAGTGGGGGTAATATACCCCCATTGGTAAAAAATTATCTATAATGCTGTAACTATTTAATCCCAAGCCAGGTCTTCAAGTTACTAAGCTAAAAACATATAATAATTTTCAACATAAATCCTCCAACAGAACTAAAGTTATTATGTGCAAACATTTTTTTTATTTTGACTTTTAACTGACTGTAATCTGAGCTAGGTCTCCATGTGAGTTACCAATCAACACAATACCTACATCAAAACTCAAGTTGTTTGGCAGAAACGTTTAGTTTTTTTCGGCGTCAGCTGTATTAAGCCAGCTTTTCACCTCTCCTGACCTTTGTAAGTGTCCAATAAAATTCAAATAAAAGTTCCCGCGGCTAGGTACGAATGAATACACTTCATTTATTCCATTGGCTGATTTGAGTATTCCACCAGAACATTGGAAACATATCCGCGTCTTTGTAACACTGTTTTACTGCATGAAACAATTTTATTTCTAATGAAAAGACTTAATAGATAGAACAGTTTTACACTCAATTCTCGACATCAATACAGTTTTTGCGTGCACCTTTTATTTTCAGATATTTAGTACTTACTTCCATATTCTTGTCAACATGTTAACATGTAAAAGTATAAAAAAGCAGTGGAAGCGAGGCCTCACTTTAATACATTGCATTTCAACCCGCGAGGTATCGGGTCAATTCGCGGTCAGTGTATGAAGGTCAGAGTTTATATACAGGTCATCACCGGAGTTCGCGGCCAGTAAAATAATAGTTATATAATAAATACGCTATCCGTGAACTAGGTGACCTGGAATTTTCTTTAGACCAGAAATATGTAGATTATTAATGTGTTTTCAACAATACAATGATAAATATTATTTTTTATTAATTTAACAATAATTATTCCACCATATTGACCAATGTATTAAGCATGAGCGCGATGTTTATCGATACTGTTAATAATCGAATCAAATAGCAATGCCCGACAAACCGACTGTTTTAGTAAACAGGTTTGTTCGAAGAACGCGCCTATAAATACGGATACTTCTCGTGTGGCCGGTTGACTCGTATGTTTTAATTTCACTTCCATTCTGCTTTTGGTTTTCTATTTTGTATCTATAGGTTTATGACCAGCAATATGTAATAATGTAAAATAAGCCGCGAAAATTCCGCGTAACATCCCGTACTGCGTGTGATGCAGCTAAGAACTGCACAGAAAAAAGACATTCGGTATCCTTGATCTCATTCATTTAACTATCAACGCCGTATATCTTTTTTAAAGATATTTCTTGTCTGTCATAACAGGGACTTCGACCCAACAAGCCCCAGTTGTAATGCTAGGTCTGCGTGTAGGCTACCTTACATCTCATGGAAATGAAATATCAAAATAACAAGAGATGTGTTTGTCAGAAACACAATGCCCCCTTATGCGCTGCTTCTTTTACCTTTGACCTTGAAGGATGACCTTGACCTTTCACCACTCAAAATGTGCAGCTCCATGAGATACACATGCATGCCAAATATCAAGTTGCTATCTTCAATATTTCAAAAGTTATTGCAAAACTTTATTGTAAGGTTAAAGTTTTGGGACAGAATGACAGACATAAAGATAGGCCAAAACAATATACCCCCGATCTATCGATCCGGGAGCATACAAACACAAGTTCATGTACAATAGATCCTTCTTATTTAGTTAAAACAGTGTTAGGCTAAGGAAACCATACTTGAAGAACAATCATTGTAGCAATATCCCTGATATGAATGTATGATATATAAAACAAAACAAAAATTGCGTATGCAATACATGCTAGTTAAAAAAAATGGTATTTGTTGTGATAAAAAAGTAAGTTATCTAGTTAATTTAAACTAGCGTACAAGAGTAATATGGACATAATTCATTGATAACACACTCTTCTCTCAATATATACATTATTATACCACATGTTGCATTTTTTCATTATTGATCCGTACAAGTTGTGTACGCATTTCTTCAATTAAAAACAATTTCTTTACTTCTTTGTACTTGTTTGTGGTTAAAGTTATTTTGGCTGTTAATTTAATATGAAAATGACAATTCATAATTCTCATTTTGAGACACATTTAAGTGACACTTAAATATCTGTAAGAGCAAACTTTATTAGTGAAATAGCTTTAACAAGGCTATTGTCAATCAATATGGTCCCCTACCGGGCTCCACCATTGTCAGAAATTCCACCATTTTCAGATTATTTTTTGGGGTTGCTATAGCAACCACAATTTTTGACGTAGGAACAAAATGAAAAGACGTGCATAATGTCCATATTGCCATCTATCCATGTTGCAAGTTTCATGAAAAAATATTAAGAACTTTTAAAGTTATCGAAGGATCCAGAAAAGTGTGACAGACAGACAGACAGACTCACAGACAGACAAACAAAGCGAAAACCTTAAGTCCCCTCTGGTGAAACCGGTAGGGGACAATTAAGGCAGGTACGTTTCAATCAGCACAGCTTTCTAAGGTCACCACATAACTTTCTTTTAATGAAAATAATTTGCATTGCATTGTAAAATATGATAGTACACATTGTGACTAATAATAAGTATGTTAATTTGAAGGGAGGCTCATTGTAATTTAAGTAAATAAAATGTTAACTTTGTGTGTAGTTATATGATTATGCCAATATAGAAACAATTATGATGTATAGATCCCTAAAGAAAGTACTGGCAAGAGCTTAACAAATGAAGGTGAGTGTACAAAGAGACAGGCTGTCTCGTTAGTGCAATAGTTGGTACACTTGCTGTTCAAGTTGGGGACGCAAGTGTAATCCTAAAAGCGGCATGCACATTGGTTTTGTGATCATCATAGCAGACATAGTGGGTTTCCTCCTGGTACTATGGTTTCCAGAAAAGCACAGTACTACAATCAAATTGAATATCTTGTCGTATAAATATATACCCCCAGCCAAAAATGTGAGCTAGTAATTAGTAATTTTTAGTAATTTAAAACTTTGAAAGAATGCCACCAAACCGTAATTCCTGAGACAGGGCTCAAATTTATTATCTTAAGTAGTTCTTACTTGCAAATTAATATGGGCAACTTTAATTCGGACAACCACAATAATAATCTTTCTTACACAGTTTTCCTGGCCAAAAGAACAGTTTCAAAATAAGGATTCTCCAAGACAATAATACAGACAAAAGATATAAAAAACTTCCATGTCTTAATACATACATTTTCTGTCTATTCCTCAATAATCAACAATAATCAAGATTTTTCATTTCAAAAGCAAAATTTTGCAAATATTGAGATTAAATTTGTTTGAGAATTTGTAAACAAAATCACCGTTTACTGGAAGTATATGCGTTAAGGCTCAGGTGAACGCAGAAATCATTTATTTCAAAACTGTGAAAATCAAATGTATTGGCATCTTAATTATTATTAATAATAATCATAAGTATGGCGATGTCGAGGCAATTTGCAAGTAATTGTGCAATCTGTTACAATTTCACAGACAGTATTGTGAACCATACTCTCTGGTTTTGTGAAAAAACAGAATCCAAAAGGAATAAGCTTATTGTTGAACTGTACAGAGTGATCAGGCACTGCAAATTTATGCTATTTATGACTCTTCCCGTATTGACAATGAGTAGACATCTAGTGTGCCTTGCATTAACAGTAACTGAAGATGGCCTTTCTAGCAATTTTGTTTCACTCAAACCCATATGTGATCTGTTTTAACTTGTTTATATTATTTTCGCTTAAATCGACTATAGTGTTTCTTTGTAATAACTAACAGGATGATATTGTCAGTATATTATGGATAACCTTTAGCTTGAATTTCGTTTTCGTTTAAGGTAAAGTAAATTAAGTTATTGATAATAGCGAAATAGTGTGGTAATTGAATACTTCATAAGTTTATAAGTTTATAAGTTTACAAATATTACACCAACTTTCGCTTTCGACTTTGGTATGTGATATTGTAAATACATGTATAATAACAGCTGAAATGATATCATTAAGAATTTGTTTTGTGTGTGTGTGTGTGTGCGCGTGTGTGCGTGTGTGTGTGTTTGTATTTATTCATGATTATATATTTTGTAAATTATGCCACTCTTCCTATGTTTGACATGCTTTGTGATTATAGTATAGTTATGTTGTTCGCATCTTCGATATCGGAGGAAATAAAGAATACATATTATAACTAAAGGAATATAAATGTGTGAGATACCTGTGAATTGTTCCATAACAATCAGAGCAGCACAGCTGACTGTGGTCATGGCAAAACTGTGTCAATGTTTTCTCCTCATGCACCTCACACTTCCTGAGAAAATCTTCCACAGCCTTACAAACTGGCCATTTCTTAATATCCTCCCTTCCACATGTCGTATGTTTTGTAAACAATTGATTGTGATGGATAACACATTTTTTACAATAAAACCTCAAACATTTCTCACAATAAATATCTGCAGATTCCGCAAGATTCTGTTCTAAACATGATGTGCAACAAAAGTCTTCAACCATACGCAAACATTTTGGAACCGAAGACAATGAAGCTGCCATTTTGTTACTCTGTTTATAAAGTTAAACTCTTTTTGTTGAAATATTTTTATGTTTCTTGTAAAATATGCAACAAATGAAAGGAATAAAGCAAGCTCCAAAGGTTTATCAACCTAAGAAGTTAACATAAACACTAAAACACAGATAAATTTTAACACAATGTGTGCCATAAAACTGTTCATCCATAGGCCAACTTATCACAACATAAGACAATGAACCTGTCGCCAATTTTGATACTCTGTGTATGAAGTTTTACATGTAAAGTAGTTGAAGTTTAATTATATTAAAATAGTTTGTTATACACAAACATAGAAGCTAGTTTATTAAGTTAATCAGCCCAAGAAATTAATATTAAAAAACACAATAAATTCCAACACAAATCAAGTTCAATCCCAATATCACCCAGCTTTACCGTCTCTATGTAACTATGTAAAATACCATGTGACCTTAAATTCATGGTTTGAGTAAACCATATGTCACACACTACAAGCAGGTAGTTTTAAACACTGTGAAGAAATCAATAGAATTATCTAAGCTCTCGAAGTTTAACAGTTTATCTATATTGTTCTTACTCCCTTTTGGGGTATTATTAACAGGTGCGCAAACAGTGCAGGTAAAAGTGTTAAAAGTGAAAGAAAAGTGCCCCCCCCTGGCGGCCATGTTTTTTTACCGATAAGGACCATTTGCGAACTCCTCTGAGATATATATAAAACCAATCATTTCACCAAGTTTCATGATGATTGGGCAAAAAATGTGACTTCTAGAGTGTTCACAAGCTTTTTTTTACTATATAAATATAAGAAAACTGCCCCCCCCCCCCCCCGGCAGCCATGTTATTCAACTGACCGGAACCATTTTTCAACTCAACTCTCGTATCAAGGAAACAAATGTTCTGACCAAATTTCATGAAAATTGGGCCAAAAATGTGACTTTTAGAGTGTTCACATGATTGTACTATATACCGATAGAGAAAAATGCCCCAGCCATCAGTTTTTCACCAATCGGGACCATTTTCGAACTTGTCCGAGATATCAATAAAACCAATGTTTTGTCCAACTTTCATGATTGGGCAAAAATTGTGACTTCTAGAGTGTTTACAAGGTTTCTCTATAGCCAAATAAGGAAAACTAACCGGCTAGTTTTTCAACAGACCAGAACCACTTTTGAACTCAACCAACATATCATTAAAACAAACATTTTGACAAAGTTACATGAAGATTGGGCATGAAATGTGACTTCTACAGTTTTTACAAGGTTTTTCTTTTTTTGACCATGTGACCTAGTTTTTTACCCAACATGACCCAGTTTCAAACTTCGTCGATACATCATTGGGACACATCTTCTGACCAAGTTTCATGAAGATCGGACAAAAAATGTGGCCTCTAGAGTGTTTACAATGTATCTATATATCAAAATAAGGAAAACTGCCCCGCCCACTGGCGGCCATTTTTTCCAACAGACCAGAACCACTTTTGAACTCAACCAACATATCATTAAGACAAATATTTGACAAAGTTTCATGAAAATTGGGCATGAACTGTGACTTCTACAGTGTTTACAAGGTTTTTCTCTTTTTTTGACCTAGTTTTTGACCCGGCATGATGCAGTTTCGAACTCTACCGCAATATCATTGGGACAAAGCTTCTGATTAAGTTTCATGAAGATCGGAAAAGAAATGTGCCCTCTAGCAGGGTTCGACACTAAGGCACATCCAACAGACATTGTCTAGCAAGATCGGTGGTCGGGCTAGTAAAACTGCAGGCTAGCTTGTCCGACTGGTCGTACATAAATTAAAAAAAAATCTATACTGATTCATAAAACTATAAATTACTGCTGTGAAAACCTTTACTTTTAATGTGTAAGATTACTCTTGTATCCGTTATTTACATTAAAACAAAACTAGTATATTTAAATAAACGCGGAGCATTCACATGATTCATCGCTATTTTTAGACGCAAAGGAGAGCTTCCTGCAGAAATTGCTTGTTTCTGCAGGAAATAATAATATTCAAGTTGTCTTGAATATTAATGATTTTCTGCAGTGTCGTAAAACTGTAGAGCATGATTTTACGACTTCTATCGAAAATCGGTATCGTCAATGTAATCATTTTTGTGTAGCAGACAAGATAATGTAATTTATTTAAAGAATGGCTCTGTTCAAGTTGGGATTTTTGTCCGACAAATCAGTTTAAAAAAAAAAAGCATCCGACGCTTAACTGACACGAAACGTAAATATGAAGAAACACGAAAACGTCAATTTTATCCTAGATGGAAAATCGAGTCAGTTCCCATGGCGTGAATTTGACGAAGATAAGCAAAAAAAAAGGGTTATTTTATTGTTTTACTCTATGCATAAAAAAATCTGGTGTTCACTGATTATTTACTGATAAATCCTGATTAAACAGTTACATGACACAATTGTGTTCATTTGCTATGTCATTTATGGTCTAGTAGACATCAGGTTCAGGCTAGTACATTTTAAGAGGAGCTGGTCTGACGGTCTTGCTGTAAAAAAAAGTTAATGTCGAACCCTGCCTCTAGAAAATACACTTGATTATTATGAAAACATAAATAGTTAAAGGGGAGTAACTACTGTAAACTTAAATGCAATATTTAGAAGAGTTGTCTCGCATGTTACATGACCTTACAAGCCTTTTTACTATATAAATATAAGGAAAACTGCCCGTCCCCCTGGCAACCATGTTTTTCAACGGACCGGAACCATTTTCAAACTCAACTCTGACATACCAAGGAAACAAATGTTCTGACCAAATTTCATGAAAATTGGGCCAAAAATATGACTTGACTTAGAGTGTTCACATGATTTCACTATATACATATAGAGAAAAATGCCCCTCCCGCTGGCGGCCATGTTTTTTCACTGATCTAGACCATTTTCAAACTTGTCCGAGAAATCAATAAAACTAATGTTTTGACCAACATTCATGATGATTGGGCAAAAATTGTGACTTCTAGAGTGTTTACAAGGTTTCTCTATTGCCAAATAAGGAAAACTGCCTCGCCCACTGGCGGCCATGTTTTTCAATGGACCGGAACCATTTTGAACTCAACCAACATATCATTAAGACAAAAATTTTGACAAAGTTACATGAAGATTGGGCATGAAATGTGACTTCTAGTGTTTTTTCCTTTTTTTTTACCTAGTGACCTAGTTTTTGACCCGGCACAACCCAGTTTCGAACTTGACCAAGATTTCATTGGGACGAAGCTTCTGACCAAGTTTCATGAAGATCGTTCAATAAATGTGGCTTCTAGAGTGTTTATGAACAAATGTGGACGGACGGACTGACGACAGACAGACGACAGACAAAGATCGGTCAAAAAAGCTCATCTGAGCAATCAGGTTAGCTAAAAAGCAACCCAAGAGACAGCAATATTGTCAACCAAGATTGTTATGACCTTTAAGTGGTGACCTTAATTTTGAGAAAGTAAGACTGACTCAGGCCTTTTGTACATTGTCCCAATCACCTAATCCTTATTGCAAAACTTGATAAAAATCCTTCAATGGGTAAAGTAGATGTAGAGTGAACATGTCAAATAGACAAGTTAGGAGTCGAATGACTCCTGTTTTAAAATCATAGTGGCAGGTACATGTATGGTATGAAAGCACTTCAATGGATTCTAGATCTTTTTCATATTGCCTCACACTACATTAACACAAAGAGATTTGCAGAGCAGTTATATCTTATTATTACAATATATTACAATATACAGGTATTCACTGGGTATTCACTGGGTAGGGTAATCTGATTGTAAGAGCTATTGAAGCATGTGTACTAAATAATCTTCAAAAGTCATAATTGGACCAGAGAACATTTTAAAGGTATACTATTTTGATTATAATTATTCAAGTGTGTTATCAATTCAAAAGATCAAATAAGCAATGTCAGTGTACTGCCATTAGTATAGTAAAGAGAAATATGTTAATTATAGATATGTTATTCAGCTTTTACAAATTTCTTTCACATTCCAACAGACTTCAGTTAAATGAATATACTCTTTGGACATTTCTGTTCTGCAAAATTATTTTAAAGCTATCGAGTTGGTCACAAGTGATACATTATCTTATGCAACTAAATTCTTAAGTTTATAATCATACTTCACATAATTATATATAAACCATTAATGCACTGATTTATTGTTAAGTGTATATTTCATGTTGAAAGTTATCAATTTAATCGTATGCGGCCTCCTAACAATGGACACCAATCATGAAGGACAAAAAAACAATATGGAATTTGAACAGTGGTAGTGTATTCCGGCCTGGAATATAATTGATTGTAATTGTTAATAAACATTCTGCTAATGCAATTAGTTAAATAATGTTTACATGTTATGTTCAATAATTATTGCATGATCATTCTGCGCTGTTATATTAATTTGGAGCTGTTAAAGCTTCTGACATTACTTCATCAAGTTCATGTCGGAACAGGAGTATTTAAGCTAATACGCCCATTGTATACAACAACATCAAAAGCTTTATTATTGCAATGTATAATGTAAGTGTATACATATATGTTACATGTAATGTAGTGTAACCCTCAACGTAAATCGCTTAAAAAGGGGAATCACGGCGGTACACGGTGATTTGCGCTGATTCGCGCTGATTGCGCAACAGCGAGATACACCGTGATTTGTCACGTTGCATCGATTGCGGTGATGCGAGAATCGCGGCAAAAATCACGGGTCGCGTAGTGTATATAAACCCATGAAGTTTCATGTTGAAATCTTGTAGTTTGAGATAAAGCCCTGAAAAGTTACATCATACAAAAACAACAAAGGGCAACAACTTTTATTTAAGAAAACATAAGGTTAATATGATTCTCGTGCAAGACCATTCTCCTTATTGATTTCTACACACCCTTGAAGTTAAATATTGAAATATTGTATCATATCTAAAATATAGCCCTGAAAAGTTACATGATACCAAAACAGCAAAAGTCAATAAATCTTATTTGAGAAAGTGTGGGGTTATGGTTCTTGTGCATAGCAATTCTCATTAATATCTACACACACATGAAATTTCATATTAAAATATTGTACCATATCTGAGATATAGTCCTGCAAAGTTACATCATACAAAAATAAACAAGGGCAATAACTCTTGTTTTAAATCAAGGAGGGTTATGGTTCTTGTACAAGGCATAATTCTCCTTATTGATATATGCACCCATGATGTTTCATGTTGGAATCTTGTATGGTATGTTAGATATAGCCCTGAACAAATACATCATAAAAATAACTCTTATTTGAGAAAGTGTAGGGTTATGGTTCTTGTGTATGGCACTTCTCGTCACTGATATCTATACACACATGAAGTGTCATGTTGATATCTTATTTAATTTCTGAGATTTAGCCCTGAAAATTTAGTGACAGACGGACGGACTGACAGACTGAGGCACAGTGCCATTTCTATATCCCACCACCTTTTGCTGGGAATAATTACATGGAGCTGATTATTTCAGAACAGATACATACACTGTTTTGATGTGGTGAAGTACAAAGGTTTAAACACATTTTAAAGTGCTCCATGAAAATAATTATGTTAACCGCAGACAAAAGTGTTTCTAAAATAGCATAAAGACATTTCTCTAGAGTACTGGTAATTACTACAACAATAAAATTGTAATTTACCAAAATCATTCATAATTTATTAGTAAATTTAAATCAAAATTATAAGTGTGCTTTCTTGTGTTACCATAAATATAAATTACTTTAAATGGTGAAATTGGGCTGGTTTATGTTATTATGTGTGACTGATTTGTTAAATTGGTTAATTTTATTCTTAGTGTTATCCTTCCAATTATAACAATTCATATTACCAATATTTTCTAAATTTTTCTAAATTAAAGTCACTTTAAGTTGATTTCACCTCTTTGTATTTGTAAACACACACACATAACAAACTGTAATTCATGTACTTTTACTGCTGTAATAATTATTTAAGTACAATCTATAGTGTACAACCTGTTAGTGTAGCAGTATTAATCAGTATATACAAATCAAGACTACCAGACCAAAGACATGTATAAGAATACATAAATAGGAGATTGTAAAAGTATTGATAAAAACCCTCAATGTTGCAAGTTAAAATAACTTAAAATAAATGAAAATTATCAAAATAAATTGTCATAAACCAATAATTAAACCAATAATTACATTTTTTGGCCATGTGGTTTCAGAGAAAATAAAGTTATTCTGCCAAAAAAACAATGTTACATACATGTATGCCCCAGGGATTTGATTTATTGAAACACAGTAAACCAGGCCTTTTTCTGTCTATTTTGGGAAAAAGTACTTAGCAAAATTGGGATTTTTCGAGTCGCAAAATCTTCCAAATTGGGAAGAATTTGCATCGACAAAAGCATTATTTGGGAAATAATTGTTCTGACTTTTTCTTATTAAATCTAAGGTTTTCATAGATAGGCATTGCCCAAAAATGTTAAGAAAGTATTAAACTGTTTTTTTTTACCACGCAACAGTCATTGTCCACTGCTAACGTAAGTATGTGTATGATAAAAAATCAAAGAGCTGAAGGCACTGAAGATGCTCGCTATTGCATAATTTAACACGCAATTTATTTTTGAAAATCAATCGCAAGTTTGAAATGAACACAGGCCATTCAACTTTATTAAGTGTGTGTCATAGCGCACGGGTCGAGTTTTGTGTGCACTTTTATCAGCCTTATTATTTCATAGAAATAACTCAGACAAAATAAAAACAACATGCTTTTTGGAAGTTCTGAAAGCATAGAAAGTATGATGAAAATGGTAATGATAACTTAAAATAAAGAAAATTTGCAGTCACCATCATATTAAAGGAATATTTTTTTCTAATATCAAATGACTATCACACCAAGAATATAAATTCATAATGAAAGTTCCGTGTACAAAACTTTTGATTTTTGACACCATATACAAATTCAAAATTTACAACAATCTTCGTATCTTGTATATGGAGGAATAAAAGTATATAAACATTGCTGTTTATGCTTTACTTATTACCCGAGCAGTTCACACGGTGTCAACAACGCTAACATAAACATAGGTATAGAGCACTAATGCGCTTTTAGGCGTAGCTGTTTCAGTTTTCATCTTAGTGACTTTTACATAACGCCAACAGACACGCATGAATATTTTTGAATATTTAATAAGCTGATTCGAGATACAACCTCTGAATTTTTGCTACATCACTGCGTATGTGCTCAATACAAAGGATGTAGCACTGTTCAGTGTACGGAATTCCGGACTACACACTGTATGCTCAAACGACACAAATTGTGGCCCTGTTACAATTACGCGTTACAATCCATCTCGCAGAATTTCACTTTCGCCTCCAAGATGAGAAAACAATCATTAGCGAAATAGTATAGTGTCACGACAAGAGAAAATCGTTTAATTATCATACCACAATGTTTGCCGTACTTGGTCAGCACGTCTGGAAATCATTCCTTAATGTGTGGATAGGCTGCCATTATTAACAAGTTTGCTATTTTCAATTCAATTTTGTATCAAAAAGCATTGTTCTTAAATGTGGCATTTTCAATTCGCAATGAGATTTGTAATGACCCTCGTCATGCGAAAATGGGTCTTATTCCATATGCGCCCATCATATAAATAGCCCACTCAGCTATCTCTCCTTCTGGTAAGGAGAAACATAACATATTGAGTGATTTTAAAGCGAACAGTATCGCCTATGGCCTGACTGCGCAAAAGCACATGTTGGGTTTAACAAACGCTTGCCGAAACGCATAAGACCCATTTTCGCATGACAGCGCTATTGACGTGTGATTTAAATGTGTCGAAAGAAAACTGCGTTTAAATAAAATATAAACATACGATATATTTCGATAGTGAAGAAAGATACTCATAACAAGGCATATGAGGACACATATGTAGTGCTCTACCGTAGTATATTTTTTATTTACTCACACTAATGTGTGTTTGACAATGCTAACACACATTTCATGCGGTGAATATGCAGCTTACAAGTGAAAAACACAACACAATAGTTTAACTTTTGTTTAATTGTATTTAATTATTTAGAAAAGTAAATTGCTAATTTTATTTCAAAGTCAGCGTATACGCCGACTACATTTTTAAAAGACATTTATTGTTATAAATATATTTAATATAATATATTAAGTTGTTTTCGGTTTTAGCGATTAAAAAGCATTTTCAAGGTTGCCTATAGTATGCCTGTAGTAATTGATGAACTCATATCCAACTGTCTATGTATTGAGAACTGTGAATATAAACAAGCTTAACCTTCTACTAACCTTCTACTATTGCATTCGTATTATTATTATAAATTGTTTGTTATATTCGGGTTTAGCAATTATGAAACTTTTTTTTGTCTATCGTATCGCTGAAGTTATTGTTGAACTTATGTTCAACGTTTTATTAATTGAGAATATAAATAAGCGTCAACTTTTTCCCGAATCTCTCAAATTACGACCTGCACTACGTCATTGAGTTGTATGCGAGAGCGTAACCTATTGCGTTGTTATAACCCGTAAACTTTCCTTTGTTTATCGACAGGCGCATCTATTAATAGCCTCATATCATGAATGCCAAAACAACCAGGAAAAAGAACCACGTGACCAAATAGGACGCAAAACGCAAATACCATGCGACTACGACTTTTATTATGTAAGAACACTCCGCAAATCCTTTGAAGTCGGAGCCTTGTGATTGCTATTACGTAAATAATTGACCTCTAACTGAAGTAAGCAAAGGAAACCCATTCCTTCTATGTGCGAAGGCAGATTGAATTTTACTAATGTATGGTTTGCCTATTATAACACACATTATAATGCGGTAAATATGCGACTAACAAGTAAAAAACACTATAATTAAACTTTTGTTTTAAATTAAGTTATTTAGAAAACATTATTCCAAACCTTATTTCAAAACAGCAAGACTACATTTTTTAGAGAATATTATTGTTATATTTAAATGTTTTTTAACAATTTCAGCGATAATGAAACATTGTTGTATGTTGTCTATCGTATCCCAGTAATAATTGTTGAACTCGTGGTCAACGTATTATTAATTGAGACCTGTGAATATAAACAAGCGTAACCTTATACTACTGCGTTATTCTCACACGGACTCCCCTTTGTTTATTGCCAGCCTCAGATTTATGAATGAGCTGAGCGAAAATACTACGTCACGCACACGCAGCAGAAAGTGAACTATTTTAATCATTCATAAACAATCTCCTCCGCGACACGTACAATACGATCATTGTTTATTGATTCTTTTCTATAAAACACCGTTCGAAAATATTGAATGTAACACGATATTAATATAATGTTTCCATTTGTGAATACACATAATTGAAGAACTCAAACCTCTTGCATAAATTATACAACTCTTTCTTGCGCGGATACGCAACGGGTATTGGGTTAATCATACCTAGGCCGTATCGACCTGAATTTCACACTAAGCACTTTAGACGGGCGCTAAAGCGCCCATCTAAAAACAACATATTTTGTTATGCTTGAAGTTCAAATAAAATACATTATGGATCAATATGTCATTAAGGATTTTTAGGATTTTTTATGAATATTCACAGTAGAAGGACCTTCATCCAACATATTTTTATTCAAAATTCAAGTTGCCAAATGTCTGGAGGCAACCATTTTTTGAAACACAAAAGTAAAGCTGAACATCATAAATGTACAGTATTGAAATGTTAAGAAGCTACAAAGGGTAGTGACTCTGAATCTGGCAGTGGCAAATGTTCATCACTTGCTTGCTAATGGGCGAGTCAGATTCTGGGTTAACCCTAGACTGACTGGGGGTAGTATATCCCCACAAAACATTCAGTTTGTGTGTGACTTTCGAGTCAATTTTTCGTATTTCACTTCCATAGTACATGTACTTCAAATTATGCTAAATTTTTAGACTGCGACAGATTTCCGTATTTTTTTTACCCAAATTTACTATTTCGAACCACAGTAACGTTGAAAGTGAAACTAGTCCATATTTATTTACCTCAGACCATCGATATTGATTCTCAACCAATTTACAATAATTAATGCGTACACATACCTTATAATTCTGAATAATCCAGCACTTCAATATTTAAAAGCTAAGTCTCAAGATCGCAAAATTGCATTATGGAACACTTGATACGATGACGTTCTACTCTTTGGCACATTCAGGGTTTTTTCTCCACTTTTTGGGAAGATAGCCCATGGCTTTGGAATTGGGAATTCTATCAGCATTTTCATGAAATTGGGAAAATAAATTCATTAGCCTTTTTTTCCACATGAAAAGTCCACTAATTAGGGAAATACTAAATTTGATATAACTCTTTATAATCATTCAAATTAAAAGAACAAAATCATATAATACTTTGTTATATGTAATTGAATTGAAATTGAGATATAATATGCATTAGACTTCTTTCTAAAAAAAATTGGGAATTTTTTGCCACATTTTGGGAAAAAAGTATACTTTTTGGGATTGGAAACATAGCCGACTTTCGGCTATAAAATCGGGCCAAAAAAAACCCTGCCATTAAAACATGGTGCCTGATTATTTGAAACATGGTACCTACCGGGAAACGCATTTTTCGGCTTTCATTATTTTGGTCGGAAATTGGGAATTTTATTTTGATAATTGGGAAAAAACATCCATATTTGGCATTGGGAATAGGTCTGACTATCAGACCTGTGAGATAGGCAGAAAAAGGCCTGAGTAGACAACCACTAAAACATGTTAAATAATCCCAGGGTCATGATTTATTGAAACATAGTAGTCAGCCACTAAACCATGTTAAATAACCCCACGGTCATGATTTATTGAAACACAGTGAGTAGACAGCCACTAAACCATGTTACAATTACGCACCAGGGTCTTGAGTAATTGAAGCATACAGGGGTTTCACTGGCCCCAAAAAAAGTTGTCACAACTTTTTGGCGACATGAAATCCTTCGATTAATATGAACTTATCTTTCACGACAATCAATAAAAAAATATGTTCAACTTAATAATGTCATTGACTATGTTATTACTTTAATAACTATAATTTTCTATAATTATCCAAATTACAAAAAATAACTTTAATAAGTCTGAATATTATTTGTATATCAATATGATAAACATCACAGGTGACAAAAATAATCAAATAATGTTAAGTTGAGACAAGCTAAACTTTAAATTGACTTCAATGCAAGAGTTTGCACTGACTAGGAAGGAGTCCATGGACACCATGGAGTGGTCCACTACAACAGCAATGGTCTTCTTTTACTCCAGACATGAGATGAACATAAACTTCTGATCACAAACACTTATAATCTTGCCCCTCAATCATCTCCCATTAACAAACGTCATGGATGCACCCTCGCTTAAAACACTGGCATCTTATTGACTATGGTATCTTGAGAAAAGATGTACAAATGACCAAATCAATGTCGGTTACCAAATTCTCGACACACTACCGCCTCATCATTACCAAGCCCAACATATACATATTCAGCCCAAACAATGTTGGCAAAGAAAGAAGTGCCCTTTACCCTTGAACATTGCCAAGTTAAATACTGCCAGCTGCATGCTGTCTTTTGTGAATGCTCTGGAAGAGCGTTGGATTGGGCATCACTCAGAAAGCTGTTTAATGCTACAGCTACAGCCACCCTTGGTGCAAGAAACTCAAGGACTGGTTTGATGAGAGGACATTAAGCAGTTATTGGATGAGAAACACCATCTCCACAAAGCCTACAACAGAAACCCCAAGTCCATGGCCAGGAATGATGCATTCAACAACATAAGCATAAACTTTGTAAGATGCAAGATGCTTAGATTAGCAAACAAGAGCTGTCAGAGGACAGCGCGCTCGACTATTCGAGTGCTTGACAGTATAACGTAAGCCACCATAGGGAAATTTTTCATATTCAATATTTTATTAGACTATCTTTCAAAAACAAAAAAAGGAAAAAAATATTTTATTTTTTTTTTGGGGGGGGGGGGTAGTGGGGGTAGGGGGGTGAGAGGGGGGAATAATTTTGGGTGTGTTAATTTATTAGATGATTTAAAAAAAAATTGGGGGGTGGGGTTGGGGGGTGGAAGGATTCTGGGTAGGGGCGTGGGGTATTGTTTGGGTGGAATCCATTGTGGTTTTCAGGTAAGTGTTGTTTTGTCGAAGTAATAATAAAATATGATCATAAATAAAGAAGTTATGGCAATTTAAGCAAAATGTTCCATTATCTAAGTGTAAAAGGGGCCATAATTATGTCAAAATGCTTGATACAGTGGTCTGCTCTTGTTTATAGGTTGGGGTCATGTTGGTAAACAAGTATGCAACATATAAAAGCAAACTGTCAAAGGATATAGAAAATATTTGGGGTAGTATGCAAACTTTAACATAGATTTATAAATAATATGCATATTATAAGTATAAAAGGGGCAATAATTATGACAAAATGCTTGATAGAGTTGTCTGCTCTTGTTTATAGCTTTGGGTCATGTTGGTAACCAAGTATGCAAAATATGAAAGCAATATGCCAAGGGACAATGAAAATAAATGGGGTAGTACGAAAACTATTACATTTGCTGCATATTATAAGTGGAAAAGGGGTCATAATTATGACAAAATGCTTGATAGAGTTGTCTGCTCTTGTTTATAGGTAGGTGTCATGTTGGTAAACAAGTATGCAAAATATGAAAGCAATATGTCAAGGGACAAATAAAATATTTGGGGTAGTACGAAAACTTAAAAATTTGCACGCTAACGCAGACGCTAATGCTAACGCAGAAGGTCACGCCGACGCCGGGGTGAGTAGGATAGCTCCACTATATATATTTCATATATAATAGTCGAGCTAAAAAGCTGTCAAAAGCTGTGCCGATAGGAACAATTATAAGAAATGTTACCAGTCTTTGAAATTAGATTTGAAATGTTACATGCCAGTCATGCTAGTTACTTAAGAATGGTTACATGCCAAACTTATTGTTTACATGCCCGAACTTTTTAAACCAAAAATATAACAAATCACAACATTTTAGCACTTAAATGCTACACATAGTAAAGCAGAACATGTGTTTCAATGGTAGTGAATACAATGTCATCTAATCAGTCACTAGAATAAGGACGGTCGATTGTTACACCAATGCTCTTAAACAGAGCGTTCTTTGGTGTCCTCGTACTGTTTCTTGGCTTCCCTTTTCTCTAAATCATTGTTCATTCTCTATTTTGGAAGTGCTTTACTGGGCTTAGCCCCATGAACATACCTTAGATACTCAGGGATCAAGCTAGACTCCAATTTTTGAGAGAAGTCACTTCTCCCTCAGCTCTGGAGAGGGAGAAGTAAGGCAGTTTTAGGGAGAAGTGGATCTTTTGCGATCACCAATGGACAATTGTGAACCATGACCCAGGGGTTTCACTGGCTCAAAAAAAGTTATTGCCACTTTTACGCAGTGTGAAAACTGTCTGTTATTCCAACCTTATTAATATGAACAATAATTTAGGACGATTATCAAAAGAAACCTTACTACATTACATTAATGTCATTGACTGTATTATCACTTGAAAAAATATGGTAATACATAAAAAAAACTACACTGTAACTCCAATATAGCGCGGTCAATGGGGTCCAAGCCGCGAAACAGCGTTATAACGAATCCGCGTTATAGGTTTTGAGCTCATTTACTGCAGGGCGCTATAAAAAAAACAGGTATAGAATAGCCCATAATAAAGGTCATGTATATAGCCATGCTGTTTTTACGCAAATACATGCATATAAACCGAATCGTATCGATAACAATATACATACCGCTTTTCTTATGTGCACATTTATCCGATAATCCAATAAATTGCAACATCACTTAAAAAATAATAATCTTGAACATTAATGACGATAAATGTTTAAGAAATTCGTAAACACAACCGTACGCATATATACCATTTTCAGAAGTGTTAAGAGTACAGTGCATTATGGGGCAGAGCTTTCATTGGACGAGCGACTTTAAATTTAGATTGAATGCAATATGACTTATGTAAAAAAATTGTTTTATTGCGTCATACGCATGCAAAAAACGTGTTTCCCGGGGACTTTCTGATACCACGCAAAAATTAAAGTGAAACTCTGTTAACAATTACCGGTACACTGCGTTCGCATGTAAATAAATCGTCTGCATTATTTAATTTCTTATACAAGGACTGAAAGATTAAATGACATAATACAAGAATGATAATGAAATGACAGAAAAAGTTGTTTTATACAGTATGCAGTAAATTTCACAGCCGCTCATTTAATATAGTCAAACTGCAACCATATCAAAGTAAGAATGTTTCAATCGTTTTGAATTACTTTAATTGTATGACTATCCCGCTTGCACTTAACTTATGGAAATTATCGCACTGAACCGCTCTGATGAGGAATACACGTAATAAACACTGACACGCGAGTTTTTCACACCTTTATTGACATTACACAACAGATTAACACCAATTAGCTGTCGGTGTTGTTCAACCTCGAGGCGATTATAATCCGTTCAACGGACGGTTGAATAAAGCAATCAACATGTGATTGCTGCCATCTTTGAATTGTCTGAAAATACATGAAGTTGCATATTACGGATTTGAATCAGAAATCAAATGGAAGGTTGGAGAAAAAATGGGATCCAAGTACCGTCCGCGTTATATTGGATTCAGCGTTATAATGGAGCGCGTTATATTGGAGTTACAGTGTATAAGTACCTTCATAACTCATACCTTCATAAGTCTTAATAAGCTTTATGTGTATATAAATAACTTTTTTCATCTTGATAAACAACACAGATAACCAAAATAATATAATAATGTTAACATCATGCAATTTAACAGTATGCTGCATAAATGTTTCAAAATTAACTATTTCATTTTAAACATAGAATCACACCAATTTACATCATTTGAAAAGGATCAGCGAAAACATCAGAAAATAAAGCATCTCACTTCATATTGTTAAACAGTTATATTTGGTCATTTGGACATGATATACATCAGCTTTGACAGCTTCTGTTGTTAAAACGTTTTCTGTAAGTGGTGGATGATTTCTAGGCTCAAATAAATGAATGTTTTTCACGCATATTTCTTGACAGAAGGCCCAGATAATTGTCACCATCCATTCTAGTTGCCGGAAATATCATACCATAATTTTACAAACTATAAACAACAAACCAACACATAAATGTCCCTATCTTTAAATGTCCGAATTTTTAACATATCCGAAATATAGTACAACGAGTGAATGGTATACTTTTTATTTCCGAAATTGTTGGTTTCTTAATCAAACTTTACCTTTCCCAAAATATTATAATAATGAAACTATTAAACAGAAATGCTCACAAATTCGTGTTAAAACAAGATTTCATGTGGAGAAATTGTTTTTGTTAAATGCTTTTGCCAGGCCCGTGGTATTGACAGTCACTTTTGATTAAATGGTTAAGAAATAGCGACCCTAATAATTGTTATAATTTTTTTTCATGGTGAGAGTTTGTCACAGTGTTTCTTTATTTATTGCTCACTATCATAAAGGCACCGTTCATCCGATAATAACCCCCATAAAACTTGACAATAGCAGGAAAAACACCGTTTGTAAAACTTACACGCTTCAGTGATTTCACTCTGCTTGGCCAAGAGATTCCTGCCAAATACGCAAATGAGGAGCGCTGCGAATGGTTGCTTATCAACTTTCAATAGGTAATTTACTACGCCAGGGGGTGGAGTTTCGTCGATTCGGTCATTTGATTGACTTTGGCAAGTATTCGGTAATAAACAGAAGCCACTTAGATAGCGCTGCGGATATAATTGCCTGATTTTAGGGCGAAGTGATATCGCCTGTGCTTTTGATCCGGGCGATTAAAGGGAAGCCACGCCGATATACATTTGTAATCACCCAAATCGCCCAGTTGCTTGATCCCTGATACTGAATAGCCTCTTTGTCGACAATGACACTTGTTGACATTGACAAAAACGGAAGCGTATTACTTGATTGAAATAATAAATTCAAAAAGCATCTACTCGATTAATTTCTATAGAAACTGTCATTAAGAACCGAATGTGACGGCAATGCATCGGTCAACAACAGTAATGATGACAAGCACAAGCAGGTGCTTGTTGCATGTTAAACCAATCAAATTTCATTGTTTTACAACTTCCGACAAGGTGTTTGTTCACAAAATTGAAAAATATATATGCAAATAATTTATCAAGAACTTACGATTTTTGTATAAACTGTCAATTGGCTTCAATAATTTACATGCCTGGCGGGCCACAAACGTGATTTTTTATGTGCCCAGCAGTAATTTTACTCGCCTCGGGCCATCGGACATGTGCTTATTTCAAAGACTGTTTTACGGGGCGTTGAAAGAAGTGTACAGACCCACTATGTTTGCTATCAAGCTTGCATAGACATGCACATGGGGTCAACACTTAATGACCCTTTGTTATTGAGTGTTGTGACTGTTGCATGATATATCACAGAAACTCATGTCTTTGAAATAGAATAAGTGAAAAGAAATGTTTTCAGGAAATGTTAAGTAATGCAGACCGCCATAGAGACACATTGACTAAGTGATTTAAGTTTCTCCCCATTCACATATATTCCAAGTGGAAATATATTACTTGTTATGCAACTTGCCCTGTACAGTCTCCTTATGATAGTTAGCGAGTTTTCCAAGTCGAAAAGCAATAGCTATGATACTTAAGGAGTAAAATAGACCAAAACAAAAAAAAAATATCCAAATGTTCAATTATCTAAGTATAAACGTTGCCATAATTCTGTCCAAATACCAGTCAGATTTACATAACTTTGCCTGCACAGTCCCTTTATGATAGTAAGCGTTGCAAGTACATGTTTGTATGAAAGCAATAGCTTTGGTACTTTAATTTTCTAAGTATAAAAAGGAAACATAATAAATTCTATAAAATGCTTGATACAGTTGTCTGCTCTTGTTCATAGATTGGGTCATGTTGGTAAAGAAGTATGGAAAATATGAAAGCAATATGTCAAGGGACATAGAAAATATTTAAGGTGGTACGCAAACTTTAACATAGATTTATCAATAATATGCATATTCTAATTGCAAAAAGGGCCACAATTCTTACAAAATGCTTGATACAGTTGCCTGCTTTTGTTTATATATTGGGGTCATGTTGGTAAAGAAGTACGCAAAATATGAAAGCAATATGTCAAGGGACATAGAAAATATTTGAGGTGGTACGCAAACTTTAACATAGATTTATCAATGATATGCATATTCTAAGTGGAAAAAGGGACATAATTCTTACAAAATGCTTGATACAGTTGTCTGCTCTTGTTTATAGATTGGGTTCATGTTGGTAAAGAAGAATGCAAAATATGAAAGCAATATGTCAAGGGAAAAAGAAAATATTTGAGGTGGTACACAAACTTCAACAAAGATTTATCAATAATATGCATATTCTTAGTCCAAAAAGAGCCTTAATTCTTACAAAATGCTTGATACAGTTGCCTGCTTTTGTTTATATATTGGGGTCATGTTGGTATTAAAGAAGTATGCAAAATATGAAAGCAATATGTCAAGGGACATAGAAAATATTTAAGCTGGTATGCAAAATGCAAACTTTAACATAGATTTATCAATAATATGCATATTCTAAGTGGTTAAAGGGGCATACTTTTTACAAAATACTTGATACAGTTGTCTGCTCTTGATTATAGATTGGGGTCATATTGGTAAAGAAGTATGCAAAATATGAAAGCAATATGTTAAGGGACATAGGAAATATTTGAGGTGGTACGCAAACTTTAACAATCCAACGCTCACGCTGACGCAGGGGTGAGTAGGATAGCTCCAATATATATATTTGGTATATAATTGTCGCCATGGCAATTTTAGTATGAATTGGCAGCGATTTTCCTCCTTCTTTATAAAGTACCGGTAAACTTCCCAATCGAGCGAAAATTCCCAAATTCCCAATCGGCATCTGAAAAAATCCCAATCGGCGTCCGAATTTTTTCTCAAAACGATCGAAAGTTTCGTAACAAAACCCAACTTTCGGCGAGCGAACAAAGAAAATCGTATAGTTGTGTGTAACCACACGCTCGATAAATATCGGGTTTTATTATTCAGCGCGTTCAATCAATAGAGTCGTTACTGTTTGCGGTTCTTTTGTCAGGCAGCCAGCGTACTGTTTGACGTCGGTTTGAAACCTTATCGTAGTTTGAAATGCCCTCCAGCACTGCCTCTGTGGAAAGGTTGTTCAGTCTAATGAACAATCTTTGCACGACCAATCGGAACCGTCTATCACAGGACACATTGACAGCTCTAATGATGCTGTGCAGAGAGGGATGCCAGCAACTGAGTGATGATCAAACATCAAAGATTGTTGAAATTTTCAAAAAAATGAAAGAGAGAGACATTGCTTTATAAGAGATTAAAACAACTAGTAATTGATTTTGTGTCTTCTTTATAATATTTTGTTATTTATATCAACTTTATTACTTTAAGTAATGGTCATTAAGGCATGCCTGCAAATGATTATTTTAATGGGTATGTTCAATTAAGTTTGAACTGTATAATGTATTCAATAAGACCCAAACTTCACGACGCGATTTTCCCAATTTAAGGATTTCACGACTCGATTTTTCCCAATTTTGAGGTTTTCACGACTCAATTTTTCCCAATTGGACCGGTACAGGTACTTTTCCCAATTGGACAAGGAAAATCGCTGATTGGACAATTGTTAGTAGTAATGATTAGTGCTGCAACAATACGCCAAAAATTGTATTGCAATATATTGTCAGTTCAAAAACCCGTATGGCAATATATTGCAAACTTGTGCCAGAATTATAACTCACCATGGCTGCAGCTAATCACCAAAAACCAACTTAATTACATGAATATAACCTTTGTATTGTTTGTTTAGATTCAAGTTATAGCCTGACAGAGAATTGCGGATGTTTAAAAGCTGGTTGTGTAACTTATCAGAATGCTGTTACGTAAAACATTTTTTTAATCATTATTACTCCTGTTTATTATTACATCAATTTACAGTTTTACAATGTATTATGCATTTTTTTCCTATTTCCACAAGATTCATCTTAAATTTATCAGTATGACAAGCAAACGCAGATCATATGGACTCCCATGTATAAACGCTACTCCGTATAATAAACTTTTTAGAATGCGATTTTTACGTAACAATTTATTTTTACTAAACACCGATTTGTTTTGTTTTTGTAACCTTGATATCATTGTTTCGGATGGCTTTTCTGGACAAAATGTGGATGAAGTTTTGTAGAATGTTGTACCGGTATGATGAAAATCGTATCGCAATACAATATGTGGATTGCGTATTGTGATATATACCGATATACCGGTATTTTGTTGCAGCACTAGTAATAATATATGATGAAATTTACATAATGTTTCCACTATACACATGCACACTATTAATAAGCGGACTTTAGTGAAGTTAAAATTTCATGGAAGTAGGTTTTGTATAGGCATAAGTTCGAATCCCACTTAAGGCATGTATGTAAAACAAAAAAATAAAACATCTTTTTATACAAGAGTTCCGCGGTCGGAGATGACCGCATTGAAGCCGGATTTTTGATTTAAATGACAGGAAAGTACCTTTCGTGTTTTTGTCAATGCAATACTTAAATTACTGAATGACCTTGAAATGACCAGTGGTCATCTAAGTGTGCTTGCAAACCTTTACGTCAAGTTTGAGATTCTAGGTCCAAGCATACCAAAGTTATAACAATTTTAACATTTTAACATTGAAGGTCACAGTGACCTTGACCTTCAAATGAATGACATTGAAATGAGCAGTGGTGATCTTCTAGTACTGGCCAACCTTTATGTCAAGTTTGAAGACTCTAGGTACAAGCATACCAAAGTTATAACATGGAATAAGAACTTTAACATTTTTACCTACCAAAGTTATAAGAACTTTAACATTTTTACATTCAAGGTCACAGTGACCTTGACCTTAGAATGAATGACCTTGAAATGACCAGTGGTCATCTAAGTGTGCTTGCAAACCTTCATGTCAAGTTTGAAGACTCTAGGTACAAGCATACCAAAGTTATAACATGAAATAAGAACTTTAACATTTTTACATTCAAGGTCACAGTGACCTTGACCTTCAAATGAATGACCTTGAAATGTCCAGTGGTTACTTACTAGTTCTGGCCAACCTTCATGTCAAGTTTCAAGACTCTAGGTCCAAGCATACCAAAGTTATAACAACTTTAACATTTTTACATTCAAGGTCACAGTGACCTTGACCTTCAAATGAATGACCTTGAAATGTCCAGTGGTTACTTACTAGTTCTGGCCAACCTTCATGTCAAGTTTCAAGACTCTAGGTCCAAGCATACCAAAGTTATAACAACTTTAACATTTTTATATTGAAGGTCACAGTGACCTTCACCTTCAAATGAATGACCTTGAAATGACCAGTGGTCATCTGTTAATCCTGGCCAACCTTCATGTCAAGTTTGAAGACTCTAGGTCCAAGCATACCAAAGTTATACCATGAAATAAGAACTTTAACATTTTTACATTCAAGGTCACAGTGACCTTGACCTTCAAATGAATGACCTTGAAATGACCAGTGGTTACTAACTAGTTATGGCCAACCTTCATGTCAAGTTTCAAGACTCTAGGTCCAAGCATACCAAAGTTATAACAACTTTAACATTTTTTATATTGAAGGTCACAGTGACCTTGACCTTCAAATGAATGACCTTGAAATGACCAGTGGTCATCTGTTAATCCTGGCCAACCTTCATGTCAAGTTTGAAGACTCTAGGTCCAAGCATACCAAAGTTATACCATGAAATAAGAACTTTAACATTTTCGAGCACGCCGCCACCCCCGCCCGCCCGCCCGACAACATCAATCTATAAGCCGAGATTTTTTCGAAAAAAATCCGGCTAATAAATACCGTTTTGAAAACAAAGAATATGCATTGTCATGGGGAAATACTATGCATATGCCCCCTTCAAACATTTTGGATTTTCTGATACGATACTTCACTCAATTAACAAACTTTGATTGAAAGAGGATAGGTTTTGAGGAGCCTTAAATCTTCTTGTGCCCACTGATGTCTGCTGATACTTTTCAAACCTTTTGAATCTGTATATATTATCATAGAACAATAGAACATTTATAAAGACGTATTTGTCACAGCTTAAATTGTTTTCAACAGAGAGGGTCAAAGACGCTAAAGATAAATCAATGACCAGAATGATAATAGACCAGTGTTGGTCGTGCTTTTGTTATTTAATTATGGCTATAACATTCAATCAGATTAAAGAGATATTTTCCATTGTTTAAATATGCTTTGTAACTGAAGGATCTCAAAGCCCAAATTACAGCAATCATGTTAGAGGTCAACTTGTTATTATGTTGCAAAAAATATCACTGCTCAAGGAATTTTTAACAGCTAAACATTAGGCATTTTTTAAATAATAAGATTTTGAGATATTCTTTATAATTTTTTAGGGCTGGAAGGAGGACATAGTTTTTAAAACATTTATCCAATACTTAAGCAGTGTCTTTTCCGTTAAGAATCCAGTCCGGTATTTGGCCCCATTCTGAATGGAACAATACCTGTGTTTGTGAAACACAATGCCTCCTACTGCGCTTTGAAGCCGCAAGGCAGCTTATAATTTTAGAAAAAAAATACCTTTGACCTTGAAAGATGACTTTGACCTTTCACAACTTAAAATGTCCAGCTCCATGAGATACACATGCATGCCAAATATCAAGTTGCTATCTTCAATATTGCAAAAGTTATGAACAACCTTAAAGTTTTGGGACAGACACACGCATACAATGACAGACAGACAGACAGGCCAAAAACAATATACCCCCAATCATTCGATCCGGGTGATACAAAGTATACGTTTTTCCCAAAAAGGGGACCTAAAAATTCCCAAATGAAGGTTTCAAAAAACATTTTTTTTATTTCAACATCTTGTTCATCTCCCATCCAGCCATATAAGTCATTAGTACCTTAGTAAAATAATACTGAAAACACTTCTATGCCTAATTTGAAGCATTTTTTTTATTTTATAGCTAAGCAATAAAAAAAGATATGTCACGTTCAAACAAAGAAATAACTAAAAATCGATTTTGATTTTTGATCAAAAGTCACTAAACCATTCAACATACACCCCAGGGTAATGGTTTATTGAAGCATAGTTGACAGTCGCAAAACCATGTTCCATAAACCGCAGGGTCATGATTTATTGAAACCTAGAAGACAGCCGCTAAACCATGTTACATACGCGCCATGGTCTTGATTTATTAAAACATTGTAGACAGCCACTAAATCATGTTAAATACGCCCCAGGGCTAATGATTATAAATAGTAGACAGCCGCTTAACCATGTTACGTAAGCCCCAGGGTCATGATTTATTGAAACATGGAAGACAGCTGCTAAATCATTATACATATGCCCCAGGGTCACTAAACCATATTACATAACCTCTAGGGTCATGATTAAATAAACCATAGTAGACAGCCAATAAACCATGTTACATAAGCGCCAGAGTCATGATTAATTGAAACATTATAGTAGACAGCCATTTCACCATGTTACATAAGCCTTAGGGTCATGATTTAATGATAAATAAAAGACAGCCACAAAACCATGTTACAATACATTTAAACCTAGTGTTAAGTAAATATTCCAGGGCTTAACACTGACTATTTTTTTCAACTAGCCCATTCGGGCTAGTAAATGCTGAACCTACTAGCCCTGACCAATCTTTCATGTGCCCCGACCAAAGTGTTATCAAAACCTTTATATTTATCATTCAACTTGTATTTTCTTGTGCGTGGAGATGCGCAATTATGATTCAAAAATTCTTATTAGCTTGCCTTACTAATGCTAATAAATTCAATATTCATCTACTTAAGACATCTATTTGTTATCTTCACTCCATTTCCGGAGAAATTTCCTTGTTTTTTTTCCCTCATACTTTCTATTACTTTCCTCCTTCCCTTTTCTTTTCTTATCCGAGGAACCCCTATACCCACCCGTAAAGCCAAACTTAAACAACGACATGAATGTTAAAACCTTTTTTACATAGATTGCCGCTGTTGCCGTCTGACGACAAATGGTAAGTGAATCTTAGGTGTCACAAAATAACGTGTTCCGGTAGTCGTAACAATTGAACAGGGTTAACTCTCTTCTAAAAGCCGGGATAAACCATTAATATTAGTTTTGCTAATTGAATTGCGTAAAAAAGATTGTCAAAACACTTCTAATCGATCAAACAAATTA
The DNA here is from genome assembly GCF_020536995.1 of Dreissena polymorpha. Taxonomy (NCBI): domain Eukaryota; kingdom Metazoa; phylum Mollusca; class Bivalvia; order Myida; family Dreissenidae; genus Dreissena; species Dreissena polymorpha. The sequence goes on along the minus strand of NC_068355.1, from coordinate 186,049,535 downwards.
AGATTATTTAAAATTGGTAAATAACTAATAATTTTATAGTAACTTTGTGTTAATGTCGAGTTTTATACCTTCATTGATCCCAGACGAACCAGGGCGATCCCCGCTTTTAGTTTAAAACGTATTTTTATCGAGAAAACACGTCACTTCCAGAAAACCAATCAAAAACCGTATCTAGCGGAATTCTGTTTTAAAATAGGTACTGACGTGTTTTACCAGGAAAACCGCCAGGGATTGTTTGAATTGTCGGCCTCTTTTTGATTGCAATCAGGGGGTTCCAAATATATTTCGAGATACGATCCGTTTGTTGTCTTCAACTTCACTCTGGGATTTAATTGTCATCTTATCCTACTGTATTAAGATTTCTGCATCTTTGAAAAGCTTATTTAAAACACAGTTTATTGATAAAGAACACATAATCCCGCCCAAAATACACACGACCGGTCGGGCATGTTCCTCGGACTTTGGCTAGCCCAGACCTAAGTACAGGCAGTGAATGTCGTTCGGACGTGCCTTAGTGTTAAGCCCTGTATTCTTTCTGCACAAATAGTTTTGGAATACCAACATTCTTAAAGGCACCTCTCACAATGCAATAGTTTCCAGTGAAATAAACATAATTGTTTTGCATAACAACTGATGCCTTTCAATTTACATTTAATTATATTTGGTGAACTGAGGCTTTAAGAATCTACTCAATTAAATAATTTCATTTAGTAATGTTACTTTAAAAATGCACCGCTCCACGGATTGGCAAAAGGACATTTATATTTTTCAATAGATCCCAAAAAAGAAACAAGAAATCTGTTTGTCAGAAACACAATGCCCCCTATTGCGCCGCTTTGAAGCCATATATTTGACCTTTGACCTTGAAGGATGATCTTGTCCTTTGACCACTGAAAATGTGCAGCTCCATGAGATACACATGCATGCCAAATATCTTCAATATTGCAAAAGTTACCGCAAAACTTAAACAAAGGTTAACGTTTTGGGACAGACAGACAGACAGGTCATAAACAATACATGTATACCCCCAATCATTCGATCCGGGGGCATAAAAAGTACATTACCCGGTTATATTGAAAAACATGTTTGCATAAAACTCTAGTAACATTTTTTGATGCTAGTTTGGAAATGACATGTGTCACATACTTTATATAAAATTACACAGAAGATGTATACGTGAGTAGTAGAGCTGTGAGCACATTGGGCAATGGTGATATTCATATTTCAACCTATAAAGCTAAGACAAAATCTGGAATACAAAAGGTGCAGGGTGTTCCCCTGAAGGAATAAGGTTTTAGAGCACACACTACTCATTAGCCATTGTATCTTTGCAAAATTGTATTACAGTTCCACACAATTCTTCACATTTTGATATTAACCAACATGAACTTTAACTCATAAAGTTATTATTCAGGCCATATTATACTTTTTAGTCATAGTCTACAGACTACATGTATAAACACTGTTACTCCAATATAACGCGGATGATGGGGTCCAAGTCAAAGACAGAGTTATAAACATATTATCATTATAAGTTCTGAGCATAAATAACGTATATGTCTGCTTGTAAGACGCATTTTTAAGACTCAAATTAATAAGTTAAAGTGGGGGTCGCGTCTTATTAGCGGGATACTTGTGAAAATAAGCAAAATTTTCAAAATATCGAGTTTACTGGGCTTACGCTGGCCAAGTTGAACGCTTGTCAATTGTTTTGAATCATCGTGGCAGCCATTTGCATTTTCTCTAAAGTCTGTATTTGCCCGTACCGTGTATCGGAACGCTATGTTCAGTTACCGATTTACTTGAAATAAAATGTATCCTTATTGATTTTGTTGTCTATTATTTTTTACTTGAATTTTGTTATTTTGGGGTCGTAAGGCGTTATATTGTCCATGGTTATACTCGAAAAGTTTGTATCACCCGATTGTCTGCGCGCGACGTTGTTAAATGTCATATAAATTGGACATAATAGTATACCTGTGTAAGCGGCGACACGATGCCAAACATGCTTAAAATAACAGCAAAATCAGTTCGCAGTTTGAAACTGTTAATTGTTAAATAAACACGCGATTACAAGTGCTTCTTGACAAATTTGTATAACCTGATTGTCTTTGTTTGACGCTGTTAATTGTCAATTTAGACATTATTGGCAATAAGGGTATCGTCTGAAAATAGTAACCAGTTTGCAACTGTCAATTGTTAAATCAACAAGTTCATTCAGACGACACCCTTATGCCGATGACACCTTATTTATTAGGGACCCACGACAGCGGGAGCAAAGAGGGACCGCATTCAATTATCCACAGGTGGCTTTCTTTTTGACCTGTGATTTCACTCTATCACGCCATTGGCTAATTTTATGAAAGTAGGCATTACCTATAGACAATGGGCGTAACATTTGCATAATCAAGGTAATCTATATCTGCCAATTAGTTTTCAATACCCGTCAAACAATACAATTATATTTACAAATTACAACTACTGGAATCGTCAAAATGAAACGCAAACGTAACTCTTATGATTTCAAACTCAATGGATGGTACACAGGACGACGAGTTGTTTGATGATCTTGTGGAAAATCGTGATCAATCTGAGGATGTATCGACCTGTGCAAAGGTTAGTGATTGCGACAGGTCAGGGTTGGCATATTGACCGGTCAATTGAGTATTGACCGGGCCGGCAGTCAATACCCGGTTAAAACCGGTCAATACTGATCATTAGTGGTCATTACGATTGAAAATTGTAGCATTTAAACATCACAAAGGGGCTTTTTCATATTAAATCAATAATTATTCTGTAATTGATTTACTTTTTTTAAAGTTATTTATTGTAAAAAAATCTTAAAAGCTGTAAAAATTACTTCTTTATTATTTATGGAAATGGCCTCAAATACATAAGGACTGAGGCAATATCTTTATCTCAGTGTATCACATCTGTTACTAAAGTATTATTACTATTGTAGTTACCACAGTATTCCACTTATCTATTGATATATCTATTTGATAAGCAGATGGACAAACAGAACTCTGTGTTTTCTAGGGTCATAAATTTGGCCCCTAAGCCTTAATTGGTAATAAAATGCATGCAGTGTTATGTCTCTCATATTGACAATGAAACAAATCTGCCCTTAACCAATTCCGTGCGGGAACCGAATTTTAAAGGCCTTTGCAAACAGTTTGGATCCAGATGCGACGTTTGTTATTATGATAGTATTCTTTGAAAAAAATAGAAGAAAATGCTAATTTTAGAAATTCTGCAGACGACATTTTAGCAGACGACAAATTTCCCAGCATGCAAAGGGTTAAGCTATTTCATATCACTCACACAAAAGGAGATTACTTGCTATTAATTAAATAGTTACTTCTAACTTGTCTCCTTTCTGTATTATGAGGGTTTTTCTCCTTTCATATTTAAAGTTCAATTGGTATTCAAATGAATAAGCAATCAAAGTTCTTGATTTTGACAATAAAAAATGTTTTCCAATTGTGGGTCTACTCTAGACTCTTCTTTTTTCTTATAATAATTATTTCTTATTATGTTTTTTATTTTTATATCAATGGAAAATAAAAGATGTTTTGACTATTTTGTTTAAAAAGTATTTAAAGAAATCTATGCAAGAATACATGACAAGTAAGGGTCGTGTCAAAAAGGTGCCATTTAAGGCCCTATTATCAGTTTTGGATGCCCCAACCTGTAGAGGTGAGAAGACTGTAAGAAATCTGTGGGGACAGTGGGGCATGAGGAATAACTCATAACCAGTAATTGACAGGTTCTTGTAGAATCAAGCACAGAATTATCTGAGCATTAATAATTCATTAGAATTGAAAAAAAGTTGTATCGACCAGAAAAATCCAATTGACCAACTTTGACTAATTTGAAATTTTTTGAGAGATTGGCCTAAAATTGCATTAACAGGTATAAAATAGTGGGTATTAACAGCTTAAGATATTATTGGCAATATGTCTTTTTAATTGATATTATCAATATTGTTTAATTAGGCATGGAATATTAATCAAAATTGGGGGCAAAGTTCAATCGACCAGTATTGACCAGTAATGACCACTTCGGGAGTATTGACCGGGACGGTTTTAACCAGTAAAAACCGCCGGTTAAAACCGGGGGCGGTCGATTGGTGCCAACCCTGGATTGCGAAGATGATGATGATGATATCGGCGACTGGGTTTACAATGACAATTTCACCAGTGAGGAATTCTACGAACTGTTCGGTGAAAGCGATGATGAGGATTTTGAGGGAGTTTAAGATGACTGATACGATCAATTATGAACGTAATATGTTTGAAATTGTTATAGCAAATTGATTAAATACGCAATTGTTAGAAATTGTGTTAATTTGATAATTATTTTTACTGTATGAATAAATACTTGAAAATAAATTAAAACCTACTTATATATCATGAAATAAACAAATATTATTTACTTTCTTGTTCGATTGTTTTATTTTTCGGACTTGTATGAATTACTAATTGTATGCAGCACGAGTTTGAAAAATTCTCAATGTGTTTCTTATTGATTTTCTTCAACATTCTGCCATTTTTCGGCCGATGAAAATGGCAAAATTTGACCGCGCCTTACACGCGGGTCAGTCTTAAATCCACTGATTAGAAAGTCCAAAATCGGGGTGCGTCATATAAGCGAGGGCGTCTTATAAGCGCACGTATACGGTAATTACACAATGATTGAATGATCATCAGCATGTTTCTTAGTATTTAACATTCCTGCCAATCCCTCTTAGAGTAATATTTAAGTCTACCTTAAGTTTCAATTAACATCACACACATCCGGGTCTTTTATTTTACTATACATGTATCACTGCTTACACATAGGCTTTTTATATAATATTTAAATGAATAACACTACCATAAAAGCCCATAAGAAACATTGAAATATGATTGAATATAAATAATGCTAAATTCATGTAAAAATATATTACGGTAAAACAGAAAAGCAAGACGGTATAAAAAAATACTATTCTGTGACAGAATGTGTTATTATCTGTTTCAAACTTTGTTTACTTACATGTAAGTTCAAATACTTCTTCAGAATGTGAATCAAACAGAAGAAAGGGAGAACAAACAAATGTTTCTTTCATACAAGTGTATAATACACAAATTATAATACGTTTAAACAAAGTAAGCATACTAGTATTACACATGATGAATTTGAGTTGAAGCCTATGTTACTATTTTGTATACCAGACTATTGGTATATTTAATATTCTAGTCTGATCGGGATATAGATTAAGGTAGCGCACCTCTAATGATTTCCCGCGATTTCTTCGAAGGTTGAAGAGCCTACTATTAGGTGCCGTAGCCTAGTGGTTAAGGCGATAGACTAGAAATCTTTTGGGATATTCCCGCGCAGGTTGGAAGCGACGCGTTTTATTTATTTTCTAACGTAATTTGATTTAATATGGCATAAAAGCTATATTTATTATTAAATATGTTGCAATTTTTATGCACATTCTTCAATTATTAAAATTAAAACAAAGTTATGGCGAAATTGGGTGATTTACTGTTGAAAATACGAACCATGCATGTTGCATTTTTATGTTTATTTCAAAAAGTAAACGGTAAATCTGTCTAGTTCTTGGTATTTTTGCTGTATATAGTGTTTCTATAAAAACTAAGTTTAAAATATGACTTAAATGATACTATTTTGAATTTTATGACATTTTGTTTTTAACCGACCCAATTTTTACTTGGCTGAAATCACTTACATTTCATGGCGCTCTTCCATAGATAAAAATTTGTAAAAAATAAATGTCTGTAAAAGAATACTTATTTCATCTTGTTTAAACTTTAAACACCTTTACAGCATCTGTACACACCAACTGCATGCCCATATTTGGAAATTTGAATGAATTATGGAACTTTTATATACCCCAGGGGTGAAAATAAACTGGACAAAAGCCGAGCGTGGGGGTGGTTTTGAAAAAATCGGTATATTTTTTTAAAAAGCATGGAACGCCTTCCTACAAATTTGCATGTAGTTCAGTGAAATGATGCTGATTAAGAAAATAATTAATTAGATTATATTTGGATATGTGCCCATTAGAGGTGCGCTACCTTAATCCAACCTCATGGCATATTCACATCATTCAGGGATTAGTAACAACATTTTACCATTGGAAATGGTAGTGAGATATATTGGCAACCCAATTCCAAGGGAGACCACTCAAAATTTAAACATTTTACCAAACTTTTACCGCTGGAAGTGAGATATACGAGTACAGCCATTCCAAGGGAGATCACTCAAAATAATAAATGTACAAAACATCTCTGTTTGTCCAGGAATTATAAGTTATTTATGGAGTTCTTAATGTCCTTATAAAACTGAAATGCATACGGCATATTTTATACTTTTAGACATGAAGTAAAGACATGAACATGTCATAAACATGCTTTAATGTTGGTGGTAAGTATATGAAATTTATGGAACACTCATTCAAAATAATTTGACAGAGTAAATCAGGTGATAAATACCAGTCTTGATAATTATTTGATAATTGCTGAGAACAATTTGCAATTTATAAATTACAATGTTCAACACAAATTTACAGCACACAGTGTAAAAATGGATTTCTTCTTAATTGGGTTAGAACTGAAAACCCTTGTCCAGTTTATTTAACTTCTTTTATGTGGTTACAAGGAAGATGTAAAAAAATGGTACTTGAAATGACAGGCAACACACATTTGACAACAGACAATGACTGAAAAAATTGCATATATCTAAGAACTTTCACTTCAGTTGAGCATGCAATATTTGATTGGGCTGTGACTGGTATTGGTATCAATGTAATCTTACCTGACCCGACTTTGCGACCTTACGGCTTGTAATTATTGACTTGATAACTATTCCAGGCACTGTTACTTCCACATTAACAGAAGGTTGGTCAGTATAGGGTCAAGTGTTTGGATTGAGTTACAGTCCCACTGCTCATTATACAACTGTTCCATCCACAATCACTTTTATCTCAACAAGAGGGAGGTAAGTACATGTCCAGTGTCTAGCTAGAAATATATTTATGTAGCCTACTAGACAACTATTCCAACACAGTCACTTCCACCTAGACAGTTTAGATGTCAGTACATGTCCAGTGTTTGACTCGAGTTTTCTGCTGCTTACTAGATAACTATTCCAACCACTGCCACTTCCACCCAAACAGGAGGGGGCCAGTATAGTGTCAAGTGTTTGGCTTGAGTAACAGTTCTGCTGGTCACTAACTGTTCCAACAACAGTCTCGTCCGCATAGACAGGATGGAGTTCCGTGAATGTACAGCGACTGGCTCAAGTTCTATTTCTCTTGCCTGAAATGCTTGAGCTCCTTGGTTGCCAAAGTGCCCTCTGTACATCAACTGTGTATTTTAAGCAAAAAAAATAATTAGCTCATTAATTATTTCCCAAAAAGGTAAACACAACTCTGTGAATACATACTATTAATGCATTAAAACTTCTTCAGCCACAAAACGACCTATCAGATTCTCAAATCAAGTGTGAAAAACATGTAATTGAAATCAACTTACCAACATTGCTACCCGATTGCTACCCAATATAATTTCGCTGTTTTATTAAAGTTTAATAATAATTTAGTATAAAACTGAACTCAAATAAAAATGATCTCAATAAAATGTGTTGCTATGTCTGCTTTACATAAAAGCTTTAAATCTTGGATACAAGATCTAGAAGTCTAAATCACAAGTTTAAAATTGTGTTTTTTTAGAATGCAAAAACAGAAGCTCAATGAAAATATTTGTGTTTTGTGTGTTCCTTGGCTATTCAAGAGCTCATTAAATATTACATTTATCAGCTACTGTGGTGTTTTCATGGCTCTATTGATAGTGAAACAAAATACACAAATTAAATTGATGAGATGTCATCAGGGCATTCTCGTTCTTAATATAAACAAAATCATTCGCTACTTGCTTGGGTGACGTAGTATTGTAGTGAAAATAAGGTCACTTCCAACAGCCTTGCTGTTGGGCTAGCTGTTTAGCGACGTGGTTAAAGTGCCTAACTACCACTCTGGAGGTCATGGGTTCAATCCCCGGCTTGAGCTCAGTATTTTCACATTAGTATATTATGATTTCACACATATAATTCACTGCTTGCTTGGGGGACAAAGTATATCATTATGTCACACCAAAGGAGAGTTCTCTGTTGCAATAGGCATTAGGCCATCTGAACTTAAAAATTCTATTCACTGAACATATTTTTTATATAATTGTAACAGTGTTGTTTTTTGTCATTCACATTCGGGTCCGGCAAGAAGACCCATTCCCAATGGAAAAAAGTATATATTTTTCCCAAATGGAAGCTAAAAATTCCCAATTGAAGGTTTGCAAAAAAATAAATATGTTTTTTAGATCTTAATATTTTGTTATCTCCCATCCAAGTTCAACCATAGTAAATATAATACTGTACACACTTTTATTCTCAATTTTGAAGCCTATTTTGCAAAACAACACCACCAATTTCCCAATTTTAGTCAAAACGCCGCGAATTTCCCCAATTCAAAGGGGCCTGGGCCTAGTATCACGAACGTTCTCAGCTTTTAAACTCAACTCAGAAAATTGAGATCGATGGGGAGCTCCCGAATGAACTCAAAACTCATCTCAGTTGAGACCGACTCAACTTGCAGACTCGACTCAAATATTTATTATTTGTTAAAGATGTAAGCATCGTTCCTCAAAAGGAGATTAATTTTAACATTTTTACGGGAGATAGTGTAAATTTCTTTTCGTCTGGGACAATGCCTAGGTCTGATAATTTTTCCGAAAATGAAAGGCTCTGCCTGTTTGAAAAAATTATTAATCAATACGATGAGCTTTACGGCCAGCTGAAAAGGCTCAAACGGCAAGGCGATGTTAGCTGAAACGTGGAAATCTATACTTACAGATTTGCGAAGGTAATTAGATAGTCCGTGTGCAAATTATAATAACAAAGCAAACTATTTACTGTGTCTAACATGTGATATACATCTAGATGAAGATGCTTTAAGGCCTTCAAAAATAATGAATGTATGCATTAAATTCAAACATAAATATGTTCAGTTTTCTGCCTCACTGCACTAATTTATGCATGTTAAACCCATCACATGCTACAAACTCATAGAACTTAGAAGGAAGACCCAGTTAAAACAACTTACATCACTTAAAATGATATGGTTGCTGAAAATGTATTATATTCGTCACCTCACAGTTTAATCCATGTTGTTTTCCACTTAAGTGTAATGGTTTTTATTAATTGTTCGGATTCTATTGGAAATATGTCTTTATTTAATGCATTTCTGTGGTTTATACTTGTGGTATGACATCATCATTCCAAAAGGAAACTTACTGTAGATTAACAGTTGAAAAAACACATTTTAAAAAATGTCATATTTTAGAACATTAAATATTTGTACACATTTTCATTGAAAATACTGTAATTAACTCATAGACTGCTCCACTCGCAAACAAATTAAATTCTCTCATCACTCATGTACAAAAATTTATGTACTGGTTAGCTAGTATTTGTCGGACAGCAGTTTTTACCAGACGTTCTATTTATTTTGTGTATTGTAACGCTGAAACACAATTTGCTTAGTTGTTTTATTGAAGTTGATAGAGCAATGTTTTAAAAGGCTGCATTATAGTTAAACAATTGCAATTGTTACATTTGCTTGTAGATGACAAACCCAGGATGTATCATTTCATATTCATGCAATATTTTTTATTATTAAGAGAGTTTTTCAAGAAAAATGCTATATTTAGTCAGAGAAATACTCGTTGACCAGTACTGAAACCAAAAAATATCCTCTAAAATTTTGTAATGACAATATCTGACTATAAGTGTCAGAAGTAATTAAGACTGGTGTGGTATGCCAGTATGTAGACTATGTTTCTTATGGATACATTTTATATAATTTTATTGTACATGTTATTTATGTTATTTGGAATAATTGGTACATGTAATGCCATGCCTGTTGTACACATATATATATATATATATATATATATCTTTACTCAATTTTACCATCATTTTTAATTGGTAAATAACAATTCACTTGTTTGATTATCAGCACCGGGAAGCTGCAATGCGATAGGACTGTTGAGGAAATTATTAAAATGTTTTCCAATACCAAAACAAGAGGTACACTTTTTAATAGTGAATAGTTAATGCACACAATGTAACAGTCTTCAGCTTAGTTATTTCCAAAGCACTTGTCTGTTTGGGCGAGTTGCCTTGCAGTATTACTATCCATAAGCACTTTCAACAAGCAAGTGTCTTGGTGAACGCATGAAGCACATTGAAAAAACTGGAAACCATACAGAACTATGGTGTTTTGTGTTTTATGATAAAATAGCAGTATGTCTGGTATATTGAATTGTGGATTTTGTGGTATTTTGTGGTATATTGCATAAATTTTCGTATAATCACCAACAATTGTTTGATCAATTACTGAAAATTGGTTAGAACTTTTCATTCTTTTTGTATGCCCCTTTCTTCAAATAAGAAGGGGTATATTGTTTTTGGCCTGTCTTTCAGTGTCTGTCATTGTGTGTGTCTGTCCCCAAACTTTAACCTAGGTTAAACTTTTGCAATATTGATGATAGCAACTTGATATTTGGCTTGCATGTGTATCTCATGGAGCTGCACATTTTTAGTACTAAAAGGTCAAGGTCATCCTTCAAGGTCAAAAGTCAAAAAACACAATCCAAGGGAAGTAATAAGCTTCAAAGTGAGATAATTTCTATACCTACCAAATGATAAATAGAAATTTTATTTCAAAGCATTGCAGAAGGGGGGCATTGTGTTTCTGACAAACACATCCATTGTTTTTAAATAATGAACATGAAATGTTATTGTCTTGTAATATACAGTACAGCCAAAGCGGAACAAACGTATTTCGCGATCCGCGGCGGCAAGGCAAAACGAGTCGATGCCGCGTCAGTTGTTCAAGCCGCGTCAGTATGCGGCGGCAAGTCGCATTTCGCCGCAAAACTTCGCGTCTGTCCGCTGAGGCATGCCGCGATCCGCCACATGATGCGGAGTCGATGCGCATCATGAAATAAAAAATCTTTTTAAAATTATTAGTTACATGTAGTTAACAAATTTTGAAAGAACAATTATAATAATAATTAAAATCATAATAAATTTATTGTGCGCGGATTGTATTAGCATATACATGTAAGCAAAGTTAATGTGTCTGGCCAATTAAGTTTGTTTCCCGCCCGTAGTGTATGTATTTCACACATAAACAAGGTCACGTAATTATGTTATCGCACATACAAGTGGTCAAGGCTCCAGCATATGGTGGATTTATAATTTAATTGCATGTTGATTTTGCTATTATATTTAAGCTGAGAAAATTAGCAGTTTGAAGCCACATCAATAATCAAGACGGTGACGACGTATTTGTTGTTTTGTTAATTATCAGCTTATTATAACTATTGTTTGAATATGCGTATATAAACACGTTTTATTTTGTTCATATTATACAGTTAATATCGCTACTAATTACCCGATAATCCCGTATATTCCAGTTTTAAAGCAAATGCTGGTAAATATTTACGATACACAAACATTCTCGATAATTCCTTAAGAATCAAATACATTTTGGCATTTGTTACTATTTATAGAGATGATGAAATAACGTCTAATCGGGGCGTTTTTTTCCCCACTGAACACGCGATTACGCCTGACGTGATGTCCATGTATTTATACAACACAAAATACACCCAAACTTTCCATAAAACGTTCTACATGTGTGAATAATTTTTGCGCACTTTTTATGAAACAAAGGATATTTTAGCACTCTTTATTTGAAGCTAGAATTTGCCAAAGGTCGCGTTAGCATTAAAATTTGGAAGTGTGTTTCGGATTACAAATGATAATTTGATAATCGAACGAAGCATTAACAGTTGCGCGTAATTAATTCTACGCTACACATGTATGTACATGTAGGTGGATATCTTTTCACTCGATCCGCCGCGTACATATGCGGCGGATTTACTCCACGAAAGTACGCGAGGTTAATATAGACTCGGCGTCTTTGCGCGGATCGATGCCGAGTGCCACGGCGATACGCCACGTTAACACATGATTCGGCCGCCGCGTACTAATAATCTGGCCGTGGCATAGCCGCGGATTATGTTTGTGCCGCATTGGCTGTACTGTAGCACCATCAATTTTTTTTCTTTACTGTTTCAGTACGGGACAAATTTAAAAGCTCCCAGAAAACAGGAGGTGGGCCTGCCAAGCCTTTAAAAGCCTCTGAAAAATTAATTCTTCAATTTTTAATAGACAGGCCCAAATTAGATGGGATTATTGGAGGCCTCGATACTTCAGGCATGTCCACATATTATTGTTATGTCAGTTATGTTCTTTGTGGAGGTCCAAAAGACCAATACGTCTTGGTCGTATGCTTATTCATAGACAACATGTATAGTATTGCACTAGTATTTTTGATTGGGTGTTTTGAATCATATTTTATTTTTGATTCTATAAAAAAAATCAACACATTTATATGTCATTTAATCAGTCATAAGGCAGAGAAGGCAACTGCCTATGGGCCCGCAACTTTAATGGGCCCCATGAGACCTTGATAAATAGTTAAATATGTAAATATACAGACTACAGTGAATGTTTTCTTAAACTCATAATCCAGTTATTATAATATTTTACATGTATTGGAATAACAGTATTATAATGACTTTTATACCTATAAAAGGACATTGTCACATTTTATGACTTGTCAGCCTTGGAACTGGAAGGTTAATTTAAACGAGTGAAATCGACTTGACACTGGCTCTTTATAGAAACTAGGCAGACTAGGGGCCTAGGGCGTGGGCCCCAAAGTTGTACTGCCTATTGGCTTCCACGGTGCTAATCCAGCACTGCATATAATCATGTTATTATTTGCAAAGTACAGAATATTCTTGTTTTATAATCATGTTCACATGTTTCTGTATTTCATTCAATATGAAAAACATGAAAATTGATGAAAACAACAGTTACTGTGAAACATAAAACGAAGTTTTTAAAACAAGGGCTGTTTGTAAAACATGCATGCCCCCCCATATGGGCTCTCCGTTGTAGTGAGAGCCATTGTGTGAATATGTTTTTTGTCACCGTGACCTTGACCTTTGACCTAGTGACCTGAAAATCAATAGGGGTCATCTGCCAGTCATGATCAATGTACCTATGAAATTTCATGATCCTATCCATAAGCATTCTTGAGTTATCATCCGGACACCATTTTACTATTTTGGGTCACCGTGACCTTGACCTTTGACCTAGTGACCTGAAAATCAATAGGGGTCATCTGCGAGTCATGATCATTCTACCTATCAAGTTTCATGATCGTAGGAATAAGCGTTCTTCAGTTATCATCCGGAAACCATTTTACTATTTCGGGTCATCGTGACCTTGACCTTTGACCTAGTGACCTGAAAATCAATAGGGGTCATCTGCGAGTCATGATCAATCTACCTATCAAGTTTCATGATCCTAGGCCTAAGCGTTCTCGAGTTATCATCCGGAAACAATTTTAGTATTTCGGGTCACTGTGACCTTGACCTTTGACCTAGTGACCTCAAAATCAATAGGGGTCATCTGCGAGTCATGATCAATCTACCTATCAAGTTTCATGATCCTAGGCCTAAGCGTTCTCGAGTTATCATCCGGAAACAATTTTACTATTTCGGGTCACTGTGACCTTGACCTTTGACCTAGTGACCTCAAAATCAATAGGGGTCATCTGCGAGTCCTGATCAATCTACCTATCAAGTTTCATGATCCTAGGCCTAAGCGTTCTTGAGTTATCATCCGGAAACCATTTTACTATTTTGGGTCACTGTGACCTTGACCTTTGACCTTGTGACCTGAAAATCAATAGGGGTCATCTGCGAATCATGATCAATCTACCTATCAAGTTTCATGATCCTAGGCCTAAGCGTTCTTGAGTTATCATCGGGAAACCATTTTACTATTTCGGGTCACCGTGACCTTGACCTTTGACCTAGTGACCTCAAAATCAATAGGGGTCATCTGCGAGTCTTGATCAATGTACCTATGAAGTTTCATGATCCTAGGCCCGAGCGTTCTTGAGTTATTGTCTGACAACCACCTGGTGGACGGACCGACAGACCGACCAACTGACAGACCGACCGACATGAGCAAAGCAATATACCCCCTCTTCTTCGAAGGGGGGCATAAAAATGTGAGTTTGGTTGATGCTTGCATTATGATGGGATAAATACATGTACAAAGCTAGATAGCTATTGATATAAACACTACATTCTGTATTTCTACAAACATAATATACATTTGTTAATGCAATTGAATATTTGTTTATTTAATGAAATTTGTATTAAAGGGGAATCATCATCAGTGGTGCCATCATTGAAGACATATGAAGACACTGAAAATGTCATTCCAGTGGGTGAATATTCAGGTAAAACTTTCAACATATAAAGATTTCGCAATTTTCTAGCAATCATTATCATATCACATTTTCTTAGGAATGAGGATCTTTTCTTAATACATCTTAAGTTATTATTATTACAGAATCCCATGGATACAAAACAGAAATATTAAAAGCACATCACCTGATATGAATGCATTTCTAAGTTTTGATGTTAATGCGTTCAAATATATGCCAGTTTGTGCATTCTATTTTATGTTATACATTCCGTTTAAGTCTATTACCATGCAGAAGTAGCAAAAAAACATAATCACTAATTATTTAATTTTTAATTTCAGTCGAGATGAAAAGTTCCATTTCGAATCAAGCTGTAAGGACTGTATCAGGTATTCAATTAATAAAATAAAAACTTTAAAGTTTGAAATGTTTTTTTGCTTAGCTAAAGGCAAAACTGATAACAACAAGTGGGTGTCTGTAATATTATTACACGGATGTGTGTAATAATTTTAATGGTTTCAGACAAAAAAATCTGGGTAGAACCAGTACTTATTATGAATGTATATTAATTGAATGTATTAATAAATTAAGTAATTTTCCTGGGTAGGGTTAGTAAAAGCAGCAGTACCAGTACTTACAAAGTATACATATTAATTTAGCAACATATTTACAACATAATAAAGTCATGTTCCTGGGTAGAACCAGTACTTGACACAGAAATACATGAGTACAACACGAACATAATCAAGTTTCCTGGGTACGGTTAGAAAAACCAGTAGTACCAGTACATACTTACAAAAGTTTACATATTCATTTAAGCATTCAAAATTTTAAATAACACAACAACGAAATTGTTATCCAGATCCCCCGACATCAACATCTTCTGTTGTCCAGTCAAAGGTGTCTGCTGATGTGAGCTCTAAAATGAAGGAAAGGAACAAAAGTAAATCAGATATTTTTTTATATATTTTTCTTAAATTTAATGCACCTGATAAGCAGGGATCATATTTTCCAGCAACATCAATCGGTCTGGATTTAAATGGGGGAAAAGTGTCAGAAAATTTGTATCCGAAATTATTACAAATTACGTTAAAATATATACCATTGATTTTGCCATTCATGAAGAGGGTATAATAATGTACAAGTTAAATTGCCTTAAGCATTTTTTTTAAACGGAACATACGAGTTTTGGTTTTATCATTAGCTATTTCATTGTTGTTTCGGTAACTGTTTTATCTGACTTTTCATCGTTGTCAATATTATTAATCTGTGTAAGTCTATACCAATGTTTTAAATCATTGTCGACTCGATAATAGCTTACACACATGCATTGAATCTCACAAATGTCTGTGCGTAGGTTGGCTACTGGCAATAATAAAATCAAATAGTTGAAAAACAATTTGTGTCCGTTATAGTTTGTTGTCGAATAAACCACGGCCGATAGTTAAGAAGCGTAGGGATTAAATCACGAGTGCGAAGCACGAATGATTAAAAACACGCATCTTAACTTCCGGTCGTGGGTTATTCAACAACAAACAATAAAGTACACAAATTATTTCGATTCTAACACGATTTTTACTAAAGATTTATACACTGTATATTTTTTTTTTTGTTACTATATTATGTGAAGTTACGCCCATAAAAATAACTTTCGGCTGTTCTGTCAATCAAAACCGCAACTTTCATTCATTTATTGCCGGATTATTACACTGGTGGAAAATGTATCAGCATGTTTTGTTTAGTTACAGCGCGTGCTTTCAGTGTATAAGGTACGCCCACAATTATTGCAGAATATAACCGATTTTCTTCTTTGTTTATATGAAAGTTTACTGACTGTATCATGCATGAAATGCACAATTTCCACGAGGATAACATCAAGGTTTTAAACTCCGAAGTAACTGTCAACGATTTTATCGTGGACGAGCACACATTACGGACCGATTAGTGTGCTAAGTATAAGCCAGTGAAATTATCAATTGATATTGACACTGGGTTATTCACGCTTGACTAATACACAACCGTGCGAATCTTCGTTGTTTGGGGTCATACGCTGATACTAGTCGGCTGACGTGTTCTTGACTGGTCCTGACCGGTTTAGAGACTGCAGTGAATGGTTTATCACACCTAATCGAGATAAGAATGTAATTAGGGTATGCTAGCATGTGTACTGCGTAATCGATTTCATGACATGGGAATTTTAGCAAACAGAATCGGACCGACTGTTTGGGATTTTCAATCGGTCTTTCATGACCCCAAACAGTCTAGGACAGACAAAACCGAAAAAAATATGATCCCTGCTGATAAGTAATACAGTAAAACTGCGATAACTCGAGGAAGCACGGGACCGACATCGATGCTCGAGTAATCGCAGGTTTCGAGTAATCCATGGTATTATTTGTTTTCACTGTCTCGGTTGATAATGCTAAATTCTGACTGCAAACGCTTTATTTACATTTAAGACGGTGCTAGAGAAAGAAAAGGCTTTGTAAAAATCGCTTAATGTTACAGTATAATAAACAAAACAATTAAGATGATCGTAAATTCATTTAATTATTTCAACATACACACAAAACACATATATATAATCAAAAATATATCATCAATATTCACTGTACATGTAGCATAATTATTTTTAAAAAAGCACACAAGGTACATACATGCCCATGAAAAAAACACACACTAAAAACAACATAATCACTACACACTTTGCATTTTATGTACATTAGTCAGACTTGTGTTGCGCAAAGTCAAGGATTGAAGAATGTCGCAACCCATTAGCTTCCCAGAACTGATGGCGGAAGACGTTTCGCGATAATTATCGATTGCTGGTAATTATTTAATTATCATTAAAACTGTGTAGCTTTGATCTGCTTCTCAAAGGATGACAATTTGCAGTGTTTCTCAAACTGCAACTTACTTCACACCTTATCGAGCGTCTTTTGTCTGCTTGATTGCGCTGTTTTCACAACTCGAATATTTTTAGCACCGACCAGACGAGAAAGCGTCCTCGAATAATTGCCAGTTAATTAGGTGTGAAATGCCTTTCAGGGACCGGCACTTCACCTCGAGTTATCGAAAATCGCATGTTTGAGTTATCGCGGGTATTTTTATATAGACATTAAAGGAAAATGCTAGGGACTTTCTTTAATGCTCGAATAATCGCCAGTTTTTGAGAAATCGCCAGCTCAAGTTATTGCAATTCTACTGTATAATGATATATTGTGCGTTTGTTTAGTTTTTAGCTCCCCCGAGCACAACGTGCTCATGGTGAGCTATTGTGATCGCCTTTTGTCCGTGCATCGTAGTCCGTCGTTAACATGTACCTTCTTTACACACTATAAGTCACATTTATTGTCCAATCTACATGAAAGTTAGTCAGAACATGTGTCCTAATAATATCTTGAATGAGTTCGAAAACGGTTCTGGTCTGTTGAAAAACATGACCGCCAGGGGGCGAGCAGTTTTCCTTATATGGCTAGAGTAAGACCTTGTTAACACCCTTGAAGTCACATTTTTGTCCAATGCTCATGAAACTTTGTCAGAATATTTGAGCTAATGATATCTGGGCTGAGTTCGAAAAAAAACCTATATAATTCACATTTATTATCCAATCTTTATGAAACTTGGTCAGAACATTTGACCCAATGAAATCTTGGCAATAATTAAAACTTAGTCTTATGAGCTCAAAAACTATGTCACTAGGTCAAAGGTAAAAAAAAAATCAAATCAGTGCAGTAGGGGGCATTGTGTTTCTGACAAACACATCTCTTGTTTGGTCTAATATTCATGACTCAGCTTGCATTTTTTTTCAGAATAATCTAGCTCACTAGATACACACCAACATAATTTTATGATTATTTAGCAATACAAACTATGCTTTATGTATGCTAAATTGAATGGTAAATGTTTTAAACAAAAACATAGGAATTTTCTTTAATAACTAATGATTTTTAATGCATTAATTACATTTCAGTATCAAAGAGAGCAAGGAAAGCTGTGGAGGAAGACCTGTACAGTCTGGAAAAAAACGTCTCTTGCTGGAAATTGTTCTGCTAGAGCAAAAAATTGCTCATGACAAAGAATTGCAAGAGTTGTGAAAAGATATGATTTCAAAAGATCACTAGATACATTTTGAACTTTAATGAATATATAGATGAAACATATAACATCACAACAGTAATTCTGTAAGACGCAAGAATAGATATTGTGCATAATTAAAATTTTTAAGTTATGAAATGTTTTCATAATTCATCAGATGCAATTCATTGTCATGAGCAATCATCTGTTCAAGCAGAACAATTTCCAACAAAATATTTTCTTCAAGATTTTAAAAGATTTATTTATATTAAAACATTATTAAGGCACAATTGGTCATTGTCGGCTCGGGTACTACTTAATTCTAAATTGTACCCCGGGTATATTTAAATGTACCCCAGGTATGGAAAATTAATTGAACCTATCGGGAAATTCTAAGGCTAAATTGCACCTTATTGGCTTTTTTTTCTTCAAATTAATAATGTCCATATCTATGTCAATATTTTTTTAAATTGTCTCTATATTATCGAAACTCATACTCAAAACAGCATGTTGAGGCAGGTTTTGTTCAAAGAGAATTTTGTTTCGTATTGCTTAGCGCGTTTTTTGACACTTGATTAAGGGTGGGAATAAAAATCGAGTAGTCTTAATTTGCCAAGTATTTTGCAGTATATTTTTAGTACCTGGGTTACATTTAAGTATACTTACAGAGTACCCTGGTTTCATTTAAGTAGTACCCAAGACGACAATGACCAATCAAACAATCAACCATATTTGTTGATCGCTGAATACTTAAATACGCAATCAAGCATTATTAAGTATTGCTAATTTCGTGTAGATTTAAAAAACAACAACATTGGATTGTTTATTTAGATTGTTAATTTATGAGTTAAGTGTGAAAGTTAGCTGTATTGTTAAGTTAATTGTGAAGTGCAGTTTCTGGGGAACAAATAAACTTGAAGCGTATTAGTGCACTTTAGTACACTTAAATACACTTAAAAATACACTTAAGCGCATTAATACACTTGAAAAGTGTATTTTTTGAGAGAAAAATGCAGAAAAAACACACTTTTTTGCACAGAAAAATGCACTTGGTAAAGTGAATAATACGGTGCCAATACCGCTGCGTTTTATGCGCATTAAATGCGCATTTTACACACTTTTTCGGGAAGGGTTTATTGTAACTAAAAAATAGTTTGTTTTATAAATGCTCATTTGTTTTATTACTAATTAAAAAAAAAACAAAAAAAAAACATCAATTCAAATAATATGATTTTGATTCCAATTTGGATTTCTTGAATCATTTGTTTAAATTTTCCATGTGTATGTTTTACATCAGCGGGTGGTGGACGGACGGACGGACCGACATGTGCAAAACAATATACCCCCTCTTCTTCGAAGGGGGGCATAAAAATGGATTTGTTATTTAAATTGTTGATTTGTTTATTTTTAAATTGTTAGGTGAAAGGTAAAGTTTGTAAATTAGCTGTGTTGTATAATACATTCAAAGAAACACGTGATTGATATATGATCATAATTTGTTGTTGTTGATAATAATAACTTATTTAAAAAAACAACACCAATATCAATTCACATTCCATTTGGATTACTTTACTCATTTGTAATAGTGTTCTCGTGTTCATGGTTTTATTTATGGGTGTTGAAGGTGATTCTTGTATTATACAGTGGTATGTATTGCTGAAAGATTATCTTAACCCATTTATGCCTCGTGAACTTCTCCCATCCTTCTAAAATGGATCAATTTATTTCCAAAATTAGGAATGTCTAGTATATTTATTTCTATATTTAGAATAGTTCTTACAGAAATTCCTTTAAGCAAACAGCGAAGACGCTGATGAGACGCAGCATCATGCGGTGTCTCATCTGGTTCTACACTGTTTGCCAAGGCCTTTTTTCTAGAAGCTAGGCATAAATGGGTTAAGTACAATGTTTAAGTACAAATGTACATCTACTTATAAGTTTTCCACAGACATTAAAACATAAACACATATCAATAAAGACTTATTTTTCATGTTAATATTTTTAATCGTTATGATAAATAAATGTGATGAATTTTAGGATTAATTATATTTATATAATTCCATTTTTGTTGTTTTTATGATATTTAACAGTTGTAAGACAAGGCTGCATTTAATGATGTATTTTTGACGGAAAGCAGTGCTATCTAGTTAAAAAATACACTCAATAATATCACTAAAGTTGTTGTTTTTGATTTTGTAGTATAAGTATTTCCATTTACGTAAATAATTGGATCTTTTTATTGTGAAAAGAGATCAATCGAATTTATTGACAAACGACAAAAACTTATTTTGTACTCACAAGAAAAACCAAATAGTAACAAGAATAATTGTACAGTACACTCCACGCGTTTTCCCCAATTTTCCTCCATACTCCGCGGTGATTGACCTGGAGGGAGATTAAGAAAATCCCGCCAGACGCGGCGTTTGCATGATTTTGGACGCGGCGGTTCATGTAATGTCACTTCTGCAATATTGAAGCTAGCAATTTTATATTTGAAATGCATGTGTATCTCAATGAGGGGGACATTGTGTTTCACAAACACATCTTGTTAATACCAAGATGATTGTCAAGGGAAGCAACTAGGTAGAGTATCTTTAATTATTCTGAAATTGTATATTCTCTTGGCTAAAATGACCATAGCCTACATGGTTATAAAACAAAAGAACATACCGGTACACAAAACCATCAATCAAATGATAATAAATAATATTAAGCTAGGCGAATAAAACATATATATATAACAAAAGCAACTCAGATAAAAAAAAAATAAGACTACATGTACCAAATCAGTTACAAAACTCAAGCAGAAGCAAAGCATAGTAAAATATAAAAAAAATGAGAAAGCAAATAAATGCGGAGCATGCACTACAGGAGACATAGAGAACACTTACATTTTCATTTTTTACTTACAATCATGATATTCATAATTGGTAAATAATAGCGAAATAAAACAATGTTACATTTGTTGTAGAATAAAAATAATTCATTAACGTTTTAATAATTATACAAGAATAATTACCTTTCCTGTGATTGCGTTTGTGTATGCAGATAAGGAGTCAAGAGAAATGTCCGACAGGCATAGCCGGAATCTCCCAATAGTAACCCATCAAGCTGACCTGAATAAATTAAAGTGTGTGAAAGAATGTTTTTATAAAAAAAAAGTGTGTGTGCAATAATCAGCGTTTTTTTATAACAACATATAATTACCATTCTCGAACTTGGCGCAGATAGAACTCTCTCTAAATATTCGGCTGTCGTGGACACTGCCTGGCCACTTCACCACAACGTCAGTGATGAGGAACTGCGGGTCACATATCATCTGAAAAAAAAGTATTGATAACGACATTGTTCGTATAAATATATTTGTTCACATATGTTTGATATAAGCAGTTGCCTGGAACTTATTATTATTTACCTGAATGTTTACGGAGTGATATCCCTTCCTGTTTACGAAGTCCATTTCGTTCCGTTTTGGCGCTCGTATCTTGACATGAGTACAGTCCACGAATCCAAGAACGTTGGGGAACCCTTAACATTTGTATAAATAAATAAATGGAAAATCGCAGGTCGTTTACAGTAATTGGCAATTGTAAAAAGTAAATGAACATGTGATAGAAGGATATGTGTGTTATCTTTGAAGTATACTGTATTGTTAAATGGAAGATACTGAACAGAACAGCAAGTGTATTCCTTCTTCCGATACAGCACACAAAGTTGCTTCGTTGGGTTTTGATTCTAAGTTATTTGAATGGGTTTAAATATTTATGAGTAAAGCATATATACAGCGCATCGTCAAATACATACACGCAATAATGAAAACATAAATACCCATGTATGCTCCATAATAACAAATACATATAGCGTATAGTGTATTGTACACAATCAGCTTAAAACACATAATTCTAATTACTGAAATATAGTTAAAATGTCAAACTTAGGATTAAATTATAAATAAGTTTTAGTATTTTCCAGTCCACGACTTTGGGTAACAGTTTTTCAACTATGTTTCTAAGAAAATAAAGACACTAAATGAACTTTTTTGTATGGGATTTAGACAAAGATGGAAAGTTGTCTTCCTGTTAATGTTTACTTGGCAACCAATCAACTGTTATACAAATGAATCTAATAAAGGAAATTACCAGCGATGCTGTAAAACTCTCGTTTTACTCTAGCTTTGTCGTATTCAGAAGCAGGAAAAAATATGAACTGATGCATATGCCGACATAGAGCATCCGTCACCCGATTGATCACTCGCCCCAAGGAACATCTTGACACGCCGTGTATAGCTGTTCACAGTAGATGATGACAGCCCGTCGCAAAGAATTGGAGAGCTGTCAACACTGACAGCAAAGTTGGCACCGGCAATGACCGACTTGTCGTTGTGTCCAAGTCATTGAATACAACTCCCACGATGAAATGAATCGTTTCCGGACAAAATCTGTATCTTTCTCTGACCTCTTCGGCCGATAAGACTTCTAGCAGGTTGCTTCGGTCAGCAAAAACGCGTTCAATCAGCTGACGCCTTCTCAAACAATTAATGCGATCAAGGAAAGTACTGCTTTATAACTTGAGACAGGTAGAACGCTTGCTCAATTATTTTTGCTCAAACTCAAAGATGAGTCTGACTCAGTTCTCAAAAACGTTTCGTGATCACCAACTTGAGCAAGGCGTTTACACTCATCTCACAAGTTGAGCAAAATCTCAAAGTTGAGTCAAAATATCGACTTAAGTATGTTCGTGATACTAGGCCCAGGTCACCGAACGATACTTGAAGAAAAGGGGAGCAACTCATTCATCTGTCTTGACAAAATGTAAAGTTTACGATTCATTTGTTTGAGAAATAGTAATTGTATGAATCAGACCATCGTAAATATATAGCTATTTTATATAAATAGATGTTATAGACACATATTCACCTTTGTCATTACATTATGAGTTTTATATTCCTTACTTAAATCTATTTGTCAAGTTCGTTCACTAAATGCGTTGTCAAACGGCGCCATCTTAGGTTACATTCAACTAAAACATCGAGTATCTCTCCGTAGTGCGTAATTTCTAAAGAGTTCTTCTTCTCTTCTTGAATAAAAGCCATTTAAAAATCTAAGGCTTGTATTATGTGCCTATTTCTAATATCCACATGTTTCTGCAGTATGTTTATCACGTCAATTGCATTCTAAGTTCTGCTCAATGGCTGAGTCTCTTTTGAAAAAGGCCAATTCTAGGTTAAAATTCCTTTATCGTAAGAAAGATTTCCTTACTTTGCATACATAGAAACTTCTTGTAATGTCACTGATTCAGTGTCATTATGATTATGCTTGTTCTGTTTCGTATAATAGTATAACTCAGTCTTGAAGAAATAAGTTACAAACCTGTCAAAATAAGTTAATTAGGTTTGTTCTTGACCTTGATTCTAGAGTTCATATTGACCAATCTCACTTTAAGTCCCTCAACTGGTTACCAGTTCACATGAGAGTAAATCAAATAGTGTTATGTCATGTCTTCAAAATAAGAAATGGCCTTTTTCCAGATTACTTGAGTGAACACTTTGTTTCCCAAGATTCTATGCATAATTACAGCACTAGGCTTAGTAAAAAGGGTGGGTCCCAGCAAACATGCACATATGGGTCCCATATGGGTTGTTTCTGGGCAAACCCATATGGGTAAGCCCATATGGGAGTCATTTGGGTCCAATATGGGCTAGCCCATATGGGAATGCCCACAAGGGTCCCATATAGGTCCCATATTATTGCGCTATCGGGAAAAATATGTAAACTTGTATTTCTTTGATTAAAAACTCATTTCTTAAAACGTATGTAGGACTAACTTGATCTAAACGGCTAATATTCTACCCAAAAATAGAAAATCAATGCATAAGCAAATAAAATGCGGCCCATATGGGTCCCATATGGGAGTCATTTGGGAGCTATATGGGCCTGCCCATGTGGGAATGGCGATAAGGGTCCCATATAGGTCCCATATTATTGCGCTATCATGAAAAAGATGTAAACTTGAATTTATTTGATTAAAAACTCATTTCTTAAAACGTATGCTGGACTAACTAGATGTAAGCTGCTAATATTTTACCCAAAAATAGAAAATCAATGGATAAGCAAATAATATGCAGTCCATATAGGTCCCATATGGGTCCCATTTGGGCCGCCCAACAAAGGACAAAATCAGCTACCGGGCTGTTTCTGGGCAAACCTATATGGGTAAGCCCAAATGGGAGTCATTTGGGACCTATATGGGTTAGCCCATATGGGAATGCCCTTAAGGGTCCCATATAGGTCCCATATTATTGCGCTATCAGGAAAAAGGTATAAACTTTTATTTGATTAAAAACTAATTTCTTAAAACATATGTATGACAAACTTGATCTCAACTGCTAATATTTTACCCAAAAATATAAAAATGAATGCATAGGCAAATAATATGCAGCCCATATGGGTCCCATACGGGTCCCATTTGGGCCGCCCAACAAAGGACAAAATCAGCTATCGGGCGCACATTTTTTTTGAAAATTCTGTTTTTGATATGGCTTTGTTTTAAATAATGTATATACTATGAATAATATGAAGTTATTTTCAAGAGATAATTTCAATTTGAATAATCGCGCAGAAAAATAAAGTATTTAAATAATATGCGCATGCGCAGATGTTAATTCCGCCTCGCGAAAACATTCAAAACAAAAACACTCGAAACGGTAAGTTGTTAAATTGTGATATTATACACGTAATTATATATTTCTTTTGAAATCAGATATATATTGCTGATCACGCATTATTTATTTATCTGTTACTTCAATGAATGCCTGTGTGTTTAATAATTTAAATTGCATATTATTAGATTTCTTCATCGCTTTGCCTTTGTCATGTATTTTCGCGACGTAAGTCGTAACGTTCGTTTATCGCCATAGATCAATCTCTTAGTTAAACTGCTTAATTCAACTTGATTCTGCCTAAAATTCAATACAAACTATTTATAGCAGACAGGCGCATGTCTGAAAAAATGAAACACTAAATTAGTAATCATGCTAATGCATGAGAATCTTACATATCTCATACATTGATAATATTAATTGAAACGTATAATATAATGTCTTTTATAGGTCTTTGATTACTTGCACACAAGCCAAGGTTGTCTGCCTGTGGACAAATTTTAATGATTATTTAAACACATATTTGCAGAATATTTTAAAAGTCTGTGTATTAGGAAATAATTAATTTCGTAATGTTAATTGTACAAATTTATTTCAGAAAATAAAATATTCACCACCACCTGGTTTGCCAACATCGTCTTTACAAGGAATGTCCAGCAGTGCATGACAGAGGCCGGTCACTCCCATTAAGTCCAGCTGAAGAGCCTTCCCAGTTTATAGGACAAAGTAACTAATTTTTGTGCTTGTAATTTTAACTTAAAATAATTTCAGTTTTGGAATTACTGCTTATTAAATGATAGTTAATTACATAAATAAATGATGTTAACAGATAATCCAACTGAAAAAATAAATAAAATACACAGTCATTTAGTGATCTATAATAATACATACTTCTACTAATAAAAGAAACAAATTGACGTTGACGGGCATATAGGTGCAAGTTGCTATAATCAGCCCTAGCCGTACAACAGCTGTTGGGACAAATCGGGCCCACCGCCGTTATATCGGCACATATCCGATATAATTATATAAGACCCAGCTGTGATTTATATTATTGTCAACATAATTTTAGGTACAGTTCTTTTTTACTCTGTCTTCAGATGCAGTTACACAGATTTTAACGGTGTTGGAAACAATCAGAGACGAGAACAGGGAAACGAAGCGGATGCTGCAGCGGCTCTTGGCTAGGTCAGCTACTGATGACGAGCCAATGCAACTGCCAGAGAACATCAGTCTTCCAATTGGAACATTTGAGCAAATGGATGAGTTTGAAGAGCATCTTGGTGATGAAGCTACGATCCATCTTTTCTAGGACTGCTGCATAGTTCAAGCTTTTTTATCAAATATATTAAGCAATGTTGTCAATGTAATTGACAGTTCTTTCTTCATTGATCCTAAACCATTCCTTTAAGGCTCATCTTCTAAGAAAGCATACAATTTTTTTTATCTGGAAATGAAATGGTATATATTCCTTTGCAAAAGAAGAAACAGCATTCCAGTTTTTGAAGGTTTTAAAAGACATATATATATATATATATATATCATGTGCAATTACGAAAAACACTAGAATGTATGAAGATATCAAAGATAATAATATGGACTTGTTCTCGAAAAAGGATTTGCCATTTATTTGAGTTTTGGATTTTTTTGCAGGGTTTTTAATTTCTAGTTTATAAAATATTTTGTTTAGTCTTGCAAGTATGTTTCAAAGCTCTAGATAAGGATTTGTGAAATTAGTAACGGTATTGCCACTGACAGAAAGAAAAGGAGTAACGCTGAAAATCAATTAGTACCTGTACTACCATATCCAAAAATACAGGTAGTACTGTACTACCCGTGTTCTTGGATATTGATGGGTGTATACCTTACTTTACAGAAACATTTGCAGCAATTATAATAAATATATTTTGCTTCTTAAACAGTTACTTTATTAGGTTTTCCATTCTGAATTATGATGCAAATACAACTACACATTAAAACTCATGACTAAATACTATAACTTTATTTTGCTTGACAAGAAAACACAAGCCAACTTGTAAGCTAAGTAAATGAACACCAATGTCACTGTCTCATCTCAAAAGAATCATTGCTTTAGCAGACAACTGTCAAAGTTGGCATAGACTATGCCAACTATTACAGTTAAACGCTCAAGCAAACACTTCAACTGGGCTTACAGATTGAATGTCAGAATGGTTAGACGACCGTATGTAGCCATTATATAACAACAAAGTGTTTATTTGAACCGCTTTCGGTTAAGCCGGCCTTCCATGCTCGCAGACATATTGTTTTTGACGGGCTTACAAGTTACCGGAAATCACGCCACAGAATAGATAATAATACTGGAACCCAGTCTACAACTTTTCGGTAATTTAAATTAATGAAAGAGGCCGTTAGGTTAGAGACCAACAAATATGCCGCGCTGACACCGACGTATCAGTACGGCCAGATTTTTTTCGTAAATGCGTAAAAGGGATATTAAAATCGTAATTGTACGTCCAGTTCATAAAAATAAATGCGTAAGCCTTCATGAAAAAGCCGTATTTACGTCTGTACGGCCCTTATCTGGAGCTCAGATGTTTTCTACAAATGTTCTTTGAGTACATGGTGTGTTATTTGTATTGGTCAAAGATTTAATATGCATGGGTATGCTTTTGAGTAATGTGTAGTACATCAGGAAAATACTTGAAGGTATTCTGTATATGTATTATATATTAAATATCAAAATAATAGAAGTCCTGAATTCTATAGTTGTATAACTGGTCAACATATATAATGTTATAGAAAAACGTCTTATTGCTTGAAGTTATGTCTTTATTGTTCCATGAAATAGTTTTACTGTTGGTTTGGGTTTATAGATTATGAGTAACATTACTCCATGCGGATAGAACATTAGATAGAAACATGTTTTCGTTAGCAACTTCATGTAAAATATTTTTGCTGATGTTACATTCAAAAAGTTAGGAATCACCATATTATTTTATAATTCTCTGGTAGAATAGTTAACGTGGGATCCTCCTGCTATGTATGTATGTATCCATGTATATGTGTGTAATACTTTATGTGAATACAAGTTGAGAGTACTTTAATAAATTTTTAAGTCTTTTAACAAAAACCTTGTATTTCTTGCAGGATAATGATATTTAGCTCTTGAACATTTTGATATTGCTCTGTTCCAGCAAGAAGAAATAGATAAAACATTTAAAAAAATGAAATTGGAAGTACATGTACAAGAATCTTTTGTCTGATGTTCAATTTGAACACAGTATTTCATGTTTGCAGCCTACATATTATTTCTAACATAACCTGAATTTCCATTAATGTGTTGTCCAAAATTTTACAGGCTCTGTGTACCCATATTGAATACAATGCTACCAGTTTGTAGCCCATATTTAGAACAATACTGCCCGTATGTAGCCCATATTGAGAAAAAGGGCTACTCTTATGTAGCCCATATTGAGTAAAAGGGCTGCCTGTATGTAGCCCATATTGAGTAAAAGGGATGCCCATGTTGGACCTATATGGGTCCCATGTGGGCACCTATAATGGGCCCCATGTGGGCTGCCAACATGGGACCCAGATGGGTAGTGCAACCGGGCTCCACATGGGTCCTATCTGGGCTGCCCCATATACTTGCATGGGGCAGCCCAGATGGGACCCATTTGGAGCCCGGTTGCACTTCCCATCTGGGTCCCATGTTGGCAGCCCACATGGGGCCCATATAGGTGCCCACATGGGACCCATATGGGTCCCATATAGATTGTTTGCTGGGGTATTGTTTACCCAAGGTCAAATGTCATGGTTCCAAATCCTTTTCTTTTAACAGCATTAAACTCTGGAACTCTTTACCTGAGTCACTCACAGAGGTCAACAGGTTAGAAGGCTTTAAGGTTGCCATTTAAAGTCATTTAATGAATAATATTTAATTTTTTATATATGTGTATCTTTTCACTTTTAATAAGCAGATATTAACTTCATCCAAAGACCTATAGATATAATAGGTCTTTGCTTCATCTTAGGTTTTTATTTTTAATAATTATTAGTTCATACTTCATAACATACCTTTTAGCAATATATTTAATTTAGATAATTCATGATACCTCATATCATCAAATTACAACTGTCAAAATATCTATGTGTTGCAGTATTTGATAACATTATCAATTGATCTTAGTTTCCAGCTCCTGTCATATTTTCTGAGCACTACTGTGATAATTAGTTTGATCTCTTTTGAACGGTGATATATATTTTTTATTTCATTAAATAATTATTTTACTATGAACATAGTTATGTTTAAGGTCAACATAGTTATGTTTAAGGTCTGCCTCTTTTTGTCATGCCACCAATAATAAGGACCACAATGGAAATAAGGGCTTGCTCTTTTTTGTGTTATCCTTGGTTTGGTGAGCATGTCATAGTTTATTGTACATGATATAGTTTTTAATAATTGCTTATTATTTTATTCTATGTTATGTTGTGAACTGTGTATATTCTTCCTATGCCGAAATAAATCTATCTATCTATCTATCTATCTAAGTTAAAAAATGAACTTTAAATTTGCGTTTTCTGTTATATGGGGCTTTTGTCGAAAATGCTTTGTCGAAATATGGCTGCCAAAACGATGTTTGTACTGGTGCCTGCATTCGTATGACATGCCCTTTTATTGAAATTAATGGGAAAAAAAGCCATATCGATCGTTAAAAGTATAACAAAAGTTTGCAATAGGAGAAAGAAAGGCTTGAAATAGCTATAAAAGTTTGCAGTATCATAATGCGATCTTTTCGGCATTGAAATTAGTGTAATTTAAATGGTAAAACCACAGATACTGGAATGTTAATCTTGCAAAAAATCATCTACAAGCATGATTATAAAACGATTTTAATGATTATTCGACCAATGTCCAGTGTGACCATTGGAGTGCTAGACAAGATGAGTGATGTGAATATTATGGACAAAATGAATGGGCATGTAAGGGATGGGATGCGGATCCGACTGGGAAGAATACGTGTTCAATTTTCGAATTACCTTACTAGCAAATACGATGATCTCCATATATTTAAATTTCAGATTGGAGAACAAGATTACAAAAATACACAACGATACGCATACATTCCATTCACGCCATTCTCTCTTGTTTCGTATGCTTGATCTTTTATCCCTTAAGCCACATATTGCGACAAAATCAGTGGCAGTCTTGCTCTAGGCTTGAAGAATGTTAACACACTGTTAAAAGCTTTATTTGTTCAAATATCTCAGTTATTGAAATATAGTTGAAAAACATCTTAAGTGCATAAAAGACAAGTGTTCTTGCAGTTTGTGCCGATATCTTAATTAAGGTATGTGAATACATCCTTGAATACGTCTGAAATCGGTGACAAAATTTCACTTTGCGTGAAGCATAACCGTGCATAACCGTGCAGTACACAATGAACTTTTAAACAAGAACACAGGCTAATAAAAAAAGTAATTCTGATGTATTTTACACTGCCATAAGCAGCATAAAATCTGTATTTTATGTACTCGTTGAAATTCTTGTTTTAAAAAGTGCTTGTTCCAGTCAAATCTCTGTGTATGTTTGGTATTGAAAGTGTCGTTAAATGGTTTTACCAAAACATACTGTTATGTGTGGCGTATTCTGCAATAACTATAATGTCAAGTAAAATAGTTGAATGAAATCCACAGGATTCAAATCCGGGACCTCTGCGAGTCAGATATAACGCGCTTCCTCTGTGTCTGTCAGGCTTAAATACTGTTCAGCCTATTGAAAGTGATATTATGGGCATCTAACAATTTATAGGTGTATATCGCAGCCGTTTTTTTTTATTTTTGGTGTTTTCACTTCATATACACTTATATTTGTTAATGCAGCATCAACATCCTATAATGCTAAAACAAGATCCCGGAAAGAGAAAAATAATGCATTTGAATATGAAAATGATTCGATTTCAATGTGAATCAAAATTGAGTGTTAGTGAAGATTCGTTCATACGACACAAGGGCACTATTTTGTTGAACGTATCATTTCGGCTTAGAGGACTGGGTGAGTCATGTAAAATATCGAATATAATATATATTTTTATAAACAATTAGAAGAAAGATGAGTTGCAGATAATTGGACAGTTACCACATTTTAACTAACTCTTTTGGCCTGTTAATTCTTTTCAGCTCAAATCAACAGTGAAAAATGCCCATAATATCTCTTTTAAACGCCTTGTAAGAAAATACACGCACTTTAAAAATTATCATTACAATGCATTCCAGACGCTTTACTCTATTAATAAATGTATTTCCTTTACAGCTCAACCGATTTTTACAACTATGCCCCAGATCTGAAAGGTTACTGCAATACATGATTGAATTAATACCTTAATGATCTTGGGAGTAAATATTTCAGTTTTTTGTTTTCAGTTATTCATTTAACATGATCTCCAGACTTATCAGAAAGTTACAGTCAGGTCCAGCTGTTAAATCTTCATACTAGTATTCAACAACTGACCTGTAAGTGTGATTATGATTCTTTAGTTATGCATACATGCATTGCACTCCACAACACCGTCTTCAAATAGTGATGCTTTTTGGTATTTTATTTCAGATGTACATCGATGATGAAGTTACAATCTGGACAAGATCTGACAGACGCAATTAAGTGAATCGACATTGTGACGGTTGTTTTATCGAAATTATGTTATTAACGGTATATGGTGATTAAAATGTATTTAACAAATTACAACATGCTTGCTCTGTGTAATAATAACGAAATCAAAAGCCATTGCTTCGGTTATCATCGGTTGACTTCAGTTATCCTCGGTTATCATCGGTTGACGTCAGTTATCCTCGGTTAACTTCAGTTATCGTCGGTTATCATCATTTATCATCAGTTATAATCACTCTCATCGCATCATCATTGAATATACCACTTGACATAATTCGATAGTAATATAATAATGATTCTTTAATAAAATATGTATCGGTAATTCACATTTATATTCAACAAACAATGTTTAATAAATACAAACATTCACATATCAGGCATTAAGCAAACACAAAACGCACTGAATGTTTCTACATGACACTTGATGAATCTTTGGGTAAATATGAGCCTCGTTCTGGGAAAACGTGGCTTAATGCACGTGCGTAAAGTGTCGTCCCAGATAAGCCTGTGCCGGATAAGCGTACATACGCCGTATGCTGCTATATGGTGTTGTACGACGCAGACGGACAAGCGTACATACGCCGTATGCTGCTATATGGTGTTGTACGACGCAGACGGACAAGCGTACATACGCCGTATGCTGTTATATGGATTTGTACGACGCAGACGGGCAAGCGTACATACGCCGTATGCTGTTATATGGAGTTTTACGACGCAGATTTCTTCTTACACGGACTAATGACGAATAGCGTTCCACTCTGCAACATAGACACTCAAAATGTTAATTTAACAACACTTGCAAAATTTTGTTTCGTTTTTATTTGTGAGCGTTAGCTCACAAATAATGTAGAGACAATTTTGCAAATCAGTATGGGCTTTACTACGTTAGGAACTGTAACCCGTGACTGCCTGTGTGTATAACTGCAGTAAAATTAAGCAGACGACGAATGCTAGGCTAGGAGCGTCTGCTCTAACCACCGCATCTGCCTGTTTATAGTTCCCACTGGTACACTAAATTTTGTGTATGTATTTAAAAGTATTTAACAGCTTGTAAGACAACGTTGGCCAGTTTAGTGTTTATCATTGAAATCTGTACATATTGGCTGCTTTCAGGAAAAAGGGGCTTAATGCATGTCAAATAAGACTAGCCTGTGCACACTGATTAACAACACGTCTCAATATGTGCTTTAAGACACACTCTTTATAAATTTGAATTGGTTGTGGTCACTTCAAACTTGCGATATAAAAAGCTATCACATACTTTTGAAAACTGAGTTGCGTCTAAGATTAAAAAACAGCGAACAACGTGAGTGCCTTCGGCGCCTTGACTGAAAGTTAATTTTGTGCTGTTGTTTTTGTACGCAAACAAATAATAATATTATGAATCTTTCGGCTCGAAGGTCGTATCCATCAAAGTTTTCTTGTCGGTCCCGCGACTTCGAGCCATAAGGAGTCGACTAATAAATGCAAGGGGAATGGGTGGAGCAGAGCGCCGTTGATATTTCTATTAAAGGCATGGACGATAAAATACATATTGGGTGTATAACTTTTTTACTAATTCGCCAGGAAGCTCTATACGGCCACCGCTCCTTTAAAGGACGTGGCATCTGCATCATGATGTATAATGATAGATACATGCGACCTCAGGTCATATGATCTCCGGTTCCAGCGACGAACCTTTTTAGTTAGTGCTCACAGTGAAGACCTTTTAGTTGGTCGAACGTCTAATGAAAACGAAAAATACTAGGTCATGCTTGAGAGCGGTCTCAAATCATTCGACCCCCTGGTGCCAGTGTGTAACCACGAGGCAACGAATCGGCTCAAATAATTTAGCCTATGAAAACGGGGCTTAATGCAGCCCGCACGTGCTTATTAGGTACGACACTTTACGTTTTTATGATATTTTTCGTTCAAATTTAGTCTCTTCTTAGCGAAAATTTTAGCAAAAGGCTAAGCCCCCCGTGCGCATTACAATACCATGCCTCGCTCGTTGTCGTTGTCCGCTTCCCTGAGCAATAGGCAAACAAATCTGTGGACGGTAATCACACAAATAATGAAAATGAACAGGTCGTTTTATTATTTGAATAACCGACGAGTTTCATTCAGATGTTATCAAATTATGAAACTCAATAAATATAATAATATAATCAGGATATTTTTTAGACCGATGATCAGACCTCACACTTGGGCATGTTGGTCCAAAAAAATGTGTTAAACATTAAAAGCTAAATAACAGTTAACTTCATAGCGACACGATTCAGATGCATGTGCAATACAAAGACAGGACACTTCAATTTAATGACCATTTAATTACTAAATAATTAAACACATACCAGAAAACTAGAACTGTGACTGTCTGAGAAACGATTACATAAAAACAAAACGATAATCAATAGGACAACAACATCTCGAATTTATTAAATTGATGTTGAAACAAAGCATCATATAGCTAACACTCAATTCATTAAGAAGTCGAAATAAAGCGTTAAAAGGATAAACAAACATACAGTCGCCGTGGCGTAGTAGATATGGTGTCCGCCTCGAGATCGGGAGGTCACGTGTTCGATCCCCGCTGTCGAATCGTTATTTAAATCTCCCCATAGACACCAAGTACTAGTTCTAGTCTGAGGAAATGGACTCAGGAGCGTTTCAAATAAGTTTAAGGCTTTCCATGCAATCGAGCTAAAATAAATAGGTTAGACTAAACTAAACTAAGGCGAATCTACAAAGCGGCTGTGTGTGTCCATCTTTGTTCATCTTTAGCAACATAAAATAGTTCAGTTGTTTGAAATTAATAATATTCTTATAGCAAGTTACCATTCAAAGGTTATGATGTACCAAAACACCGATACTCACAAGTATTTCAGATAGAAATATCGTCACAAGATGACCTACGTGCGCTAGTAACCGTAAAATCTATTCCGTAGTGAAGTTATACGACCCCTTGCTTGTCAACTTGTTTTTCTTGGTATATCATATTACGTTCTTGATGGATCATTATATTAAGTACCTTTTATTTGATAGTTTCAATGCGTATGTTATTAGCAAATTGTATGATGTTGGTCATTAAAACTTAAATGGTCGAACATCTGGATTAAAAAATATGAGCCGCGCCTTGGGAAAACCGGGTTTAATGCATGTGCGTTGTGGTCCAAGATTGGCCTGTTCAATTCGAAACTATCCGCTTGTATGGAATTTTTCAAGGGAATTATCGTTTAAATTATCAGCCAGTCTATGTGGAAAATGTCGTTTCAGATTAGCCTTTGCTGTTCGACACTTTCCACTTGTATGGTACTTTTGTTTTAAGGAATTATCCTTAAAAAGAAGCCACCCGTTTATGTGGAAAGTGTCGTTCCTGATTAGCCTTTGTGGATTGGGCAGGTTAATCTGGGATGACATTTTATGAACATGCATTAATGCTAATCTGGGACGACATTTTACAAACATGCATTAAGCCCAGATTTCATATTTTATCTTTATATAGGATTATATTCCATGAACTTTTCTAATCAGCACAGTATTTAGTTTTGGCCTATTTTTTACTATTTTCTGTTCAGAAGCAAAGTGAAAATGACTACATGCGAACAGCATAAAACCAGAACAGCATGCACTTAAAGGGATCTTTTCAAGTTTTGGTAAATTGACAAAATTGAAAAAAATTGTTTCAGATTCGCAAATTTTCGTTTTAGTTATGATATTTGTGAGGAAACAGTAATACTGAACATTTACCATGGTCTAATATAGCCATTATATGCATCTTTGACGATTTAAAAACCTGAAATTATAAAGCGTTGCAACGCGAACCGATTTAATAATTTGGAGAGTTCTGTTATTGTCGTGTAATTTTGTGAAACTACTAAGATTGCTTATATAAAGTACAAAATACATCTCTCATACATACTTGGCAGGATGGCCGAGCGGTCTAATTGGTTTTTACTCCAGGACTCCGGGGGTCACTGGTTCGAGCCCTGCTGAAGGCTTCTTTTTGCATGTTTTTATTTTATTCTTGTTTTTTTACTGGAGCTTTTTAGATCCAATGTTTACCTTTATCAATATAAAGCATTTAATGAAAAACTTCAAAACATGCCAAAATCTGTGAAAAGGCCCCTTTAAATCGTCTCGTTCGTTTGATTAATAACTGAACTTCTTGAACGAGCTTACATTTTTCTTCCTAGGTTAACGTTTGTATGCCAAACATGAGTTTTTATGCACTAATTGGATGAAATATACTCGTGTTTATAAACATTTGCACACGAACGTCCTGATAACGCAAACATTTAAAGAAACAATGGTCCACATCTTCGGTGTGGTATCATCAATATTGATTCCTTAATGAGATAATAGTCGTATTAGATATGATCTGGTGACCTAGTTTTTGGATGCACGTGACCCAGATTCGCACTCATTCTAGATATCGTCAATATAAGTATTCGGAGAACGTTGACTGCAGATCGATTAATAAAAGAAGCCTCTGCAGTGAAAACAAGTTTTTTTCTAAGATTTGACCTTTAGTTCTAGTTTTTTGACACATGCGACACAGATTCTAACCGTCGTCAAGATATTTTCAACATACTCATTCTGAGAAAGCTTAAATTTTACAGTATTTACTACGGAGGCTAGTTGAGCTCAACACTGATAAAATGTAACAATAACTTTTCAGCTTGACAATGACTTGACATGTTCAGAGGTACACAACACCTATTCAACAAGGAGACAACATTGTATTTGTTTGTTTAAGGATATAACATATCTAGAATACAAATAGAGACAATAGCAGTTTTGACATTTTTAAGTACATTACATCATTATCCCTTGACTTTTAATTGACTTATTTCCAATAACCAATTTTAATTTGTATTTCTTATATAAGAATAGATAATTTAGAATAGATAACTTAAGATATTTTTACAAAACAATGAAACATATTTTCAAGAAGTTCAATTTCAAGAGTGCTTTTAATATTATTAAATGAAAAACATGGCATATAACAAGGTTTTTCAATTTAAAGCATGGTTTTCTGTTTACCACAAGCCCACAGCAGTCATTTGATATACATCTGTACTACATTTTTGCGTATATACGAACGTTGACGAGTGACGTCACGCGCACCTGCTAAATGACCCGAGTTTCTACTGGAGGGCAAAAAGCGCATACTAGTATACAGAAGCTCTATCTCAATATCTATCTCATAGTACTGCCTTGACAAAATCAACGTTTTTGTTTATAATCGTGCATAATATCAAATATAATTTTAATTATGATGTCTTAAAAGACATAAGCATGCAAGGAACTTTATTTTTGAATAATATTGTTATTATTTGTTTTTACTTCAAACGAACTCGGGAGTGGAAAACCATTTAAGAGCACATACGGTATATGGATACCACAAAATTTCTCTACTTGCACTTCTTTGCGACCATTTGAAGTTAAAACAAGTCTCAGAAATTGTAATTCTTTCAGAATAAAATAGATTTAATGAACGAAAACAATTGAGGATGAAGACAAACAACAAATAGATAGATTTTATCTTAGCAACATACCTGTATGCATGTAGTAACCTCTATATGTCTAAAAAAACTAACCTTGTTACACATTAAATAAATTTTATCGATTAATGTTATTGATTTATTTAATTGTTACACCAGTTCTGACACTCTGTGTTGCAGCATAGGTGTTAACTTGCACCTTTGTTCATCACAAATCGATTATCTCGTTATGATCGGAGACCGTCCAGACAAAGACAACAGGGTGTCATAAACCAAGGCACATTGGGTCCATGCCATAAACCACATGTTGCAGACGATTGTCTGTTCATTAAACACAATTCACGATACCTCCATGACATCTCTTGGCATTTTGAGAAATCAGTAAAGCCAAATTTTAAAGCAAAAAAGAAAAAAGGCTTCAATAAAATATTTCAACATTACAAAATGACGAAATCTGTCAGAAATGGATTAACAGGAACTAGTGCATTATATTAGCCAGTTAATTGAATCATTATAATACAGTGTTCAATAAATATAATTTTAACATATTGTGCAGTATTACTGCTACGTAATTAAGGGATCCGGCAAATGTAAACTTCGCTAGTACGTGTAAAGATTTTACGTTACTTCAGTGTACACAATACCATCATGAAAAGAAGCTATCACAATATGGTAAAAAATACTTGCGTTAAAGAAATGAAATTTATAATGTGTTTATAATAGAATGCTAGACTTTAAATTATCACTAATTATCACTAGCACGGACTCTAGATGACAATATACGCTCCGTGTCACTAGTAAAGAGATTTCAATATACATGCGAAGACAATTCAATTTGCATAATATGCAGGTTTTTTTCCGCGTTTGTATGATAAAATTTATTAACATTGGCATTCAATGTTAACGAAACGAAAATTTATTGATTGGAAAAGTATATAACCATAACATTTAATTTTTTTATGTATTCCGTTTTTGGCTTTGTTTGATAATTGATTAAATGCACCTCTTACAAGCTGATGAAAAAAACCCTATCCATACCACTTATAATTATTATCAAATTAATAAGTGTTTTATTATTTTTGCAATATCATTTATTAAAGTCTTACTATCAGAAACAATAAGGCAATTTCATTGTTTTGTTTTGTGGGATTGTCAGTATTTAGTATTCCCACCACGTTTACTCTGATGCTTATAACTACATTGTTTTTATGAAGAGGGATCGATATATATATGTGAATATACATTTATTGGTACTAAATATAATATATTAGCACTTTTTTTTTAAAGATATTCATTTTTATTTCGCATTTGTTATCAAAATATTGACGAAGCAAAAGCCCTTTATACATGCTTTACGTTACTGTAACCAGTGTTTTTGCCCTCCAGTCAATGCGCATGCGCGGAAATATCGAAATGTAAACAATAACAATCAATGTTCGTATATAAGTTTCATAAAGTAAATTACACAAGCGTTGCATCTTAAAGATTGAACAAAAATGAAAATGATTTGAACATATGCATGAAAACAGTGAAATAGTTTAACTGATTGAACAACAATACAGTATTTATTTACACTGAAAATTCATTTGTTTTTCATTTTTTAAATAAAAATGGCAAAATGTAAAACGCATAGTCAACACGAATTTCATCAGGCTATTAGCACATTTAAGCACATCAAAATATGTTCTGGTAAATGGGGATCTATATTATATACATATAAAGCACAGACATATTATGTCCGTATGCAAACACCTACACTTGATGAGCAATTGATCACCTTTGTAATAACTTTGTAATCAAACGACTGAACTATATTTTCATAGTATTTTTATTTGAAATCACAACACACTTTCAATGCATAATAATATTCTTTTTCCACTTGAATATTCTTTAATCAGAATGCAAGAAATCAGCACAAACACATCAATAAAATAAAAATCTCTTCAAGTCATATAAACTTAAATATTTGATAACAAATTAAGAGTACAAGGCATAACACAATCAATAAATAAATTTATACTCATGTCAACAACCAAACTATCTGATCTTAAGATATTTTCTGGTGTTTTTTAATTGGGAGATTTCTGGAAACTGGCCGCAGTGAATGCACTCCATTAACAGCTTATGTGGCCTTGTCAACGTGTAACAAATTGTAACAAAACTCGTAAATTGTCACATTCACTTATCAGCTGCACGTTCATAAAATATACTATAAAAAGTACAGCAAGTACAGTGTATAAATTTATCATTAAAATGTACACATTTCTGAAGAGACATTTTGTGTCAAACATTCACTTATAATCGTCATAATTACATGTTATTTTTTATTCTACAAATTCCATTAGACTAATTGTCGAGTATATCATGTAAATAATTTGATTTTCTCTATGAATTTACTTGTTATGTTGAGATGTGAACACATTAATTTTCTTACAAGGGAGACTGTGTTTTTATTTTTGAAGCAAACAACATTGCTCTAACCTGAGAACAAAAAGAGACAACTGCACTACTTAACAATTGCCAGCATATTACATCACTCTGCCTTGATTTGTAACTGACTGATTTGTTGCAGTTGCTCTATATATCAATTGCACAATTTACCTATATACAGAGATCCAACATTTATTGTTGGTAAAGTTACTGAGTGATTGAGAGGATGAAAATTTGGACTTGTAAATGTGTATATACACGATATAAAACATAAAAAACTATTATGTTCAAAAACAAATGTCAACACTTATGAGCATGTAAGTACATGTATATTAAATATCAACACAAAATTGGCAAAATCAAACATAACTTTGACATCAGTCATGATTTTTCATAATTCTTTTAATAATTCATTTTTAAATACTCAGTTTCAAAACATTGAAAGCTTTCCAAATAAAGAGGCATTATCTTATAATTTAACAAACCATATCAAGTCAAATAAATAAGGTAGTAGTAGTACATACAGAATTGACAATTGAAAGAAGATTAAATGATTTTGTCTTTATTTAATGAATATTCATTTCGAATAGTGCCATACTTAACACGATTCTTGATAATACTTCTATATTGCATGTTACAACAGAAAACTGAAACTTGTTTTTTACATGAATATAATCCAATACATATTTTGTATATAATGTTACCAGCATAATTTTAACAGCTTTCAATTTTCTTAAGCTCAACGTATGAAATAATGTCTTAAGTACAATTTAATTTTCATGCATTTATCATTATCAGGTGCAAGTTTCATAAGTAATTGATAGACGTGCTATACTTGTGCTTAAAGTAATAATTAACATACACGCCTTAATAAAATATCCTTTATATCATTATATTTAACTATATTTAACAAAAATATTCAATGTTTAATGAATGACACCATCAAAATTCAGTCCCCAAAGACATGACATATTGTTTTGCTTTGAACACATCTTTGCTGGTCACATTAATTTATGGTTTCCCCTTAAATTGTTGTGCTTTGTCATTCTGCCATTTCATTCTGAACAAGGTCATTTATTTTTCGCCCGTTACAAAGTTCAAAGATGAGATCTGTCAGAGTTTGTGCTTAACATACCATGAGGAATGTAGAGAATATCTATCTTAAACAGTATTTATCTCTGAGCTCCTAGTTTTGACTGGGGTCACTATGGTAACAACTGCTGCAACTGGCTGTGTTGCTGATTGTCTCTGAGCTCCTAGTTGTAACTGGGGTCAATTTGGTAACAACTGCTGCAACTGGCTGTGTTGCTGATTGTCTCTGAGCTCTTAGTTTTGACTGGGGTCAATATGGTAACAACTGCTGCAACTTGCTGTGTTGCTGATTGTCTCTGAGCTCTTAGTTTTGACTGGGGTCATACGGTAACAACTGCTGCAACTGGCTGTGTTGCTGATTGTCTCTGAGCTCCTAGTTGTAACTGGGGTCAATATGGTAACAACTGCTGCAACTGGCTGTGTTGCTGATTGTCTCTGAGCTCCTAGTTGTAACTGGGGTTATTGGGTAACAACTGCTGCAACTGGCTGTGTTGCTGATTGTCTCTGAGCTCTTAGTTTTGACTGGGGTCAATATGGTAACAACTGCTGCAACTTGCTGTGTTGCTGATTGTCTCTGAGCTCTTAGTTTTGACTGGGGTCATACGGTAACAACTGCTGCAACTTGCTGTGTTGCTGATTGTCTCTGAGCTCCTAGTTTTGACTGGGGTCATACGGTAACAACTGCTGCAACTGGCTGTGTTGCTGATTGTCTCTGAGCTCCTAGTTTTGACTGGGGTCATACGGTAACAACTGCTGCAACTGGCTGTGTTGCTGATTGTCTCTGAGCTCTTAGTTTTGACTGGGGTCATACGGTAACAACTGCTGCAACTCGCTGTGTTGCTGATTGTCTCTGAGCTCCTAGTTTTGACTGGGGTCAATATGGTAACAACTGCTGCAACTGGCTGTGTTGCTGATTGTCTCTGAGCTCCTAGTTTTGACGGGGGTCAATATGGTAACAACTGCTGCAACTGGCTGTGTTGATCTATCTTAAACAGCTTGTATCTCTGAGCTCTTAGTTTTGACTGGGGTCAATATGGTAACAACTGCTTCAACTGGCTGTGTTGATCTATCTTAAACAGTATTTATCTCTGAGCTCATAGTTTTGACTAGGGTCAATATGGTAACAACTGCTGCTCCTAGTTTTGACTGGGGTCAATATGGTAACAACTGCTGCTCCTAGTTTTGACTAGGGTCAATATGGTAACAACTGCTGCAACTGGCTGTGTTGATCTATCTCTGAGCTCCTTGTTTTGACTGGGGTCAATATGGTAACAACTGCTGCAACTGGCTGTGTTGCTGATTGTCTCTGAGCTCCTTGTTTTGACTGGGGTCAATATGGTAACAACTGCTGCAACTGGCTGTGTTGCTGATTGTCTCTGAGCTCCTAGTTTTGACTGGGGTCAATTTGTTAACAACTGCTGCAACTGGCTGTGTTGCTGATTGTCTCTGAGCTCCTAGTTTTGACTGGGGTCAATATGGTAACAACTGCTGCAACTGGCTGTGTTGCTGATTGTCTCTGAGCTCCTAGTTTTGACTGGGGTCAATTTGTTAACAACTGCTGCAACTGGCTGTGTTGCTGATTGTCTCTGAGCTCCTAGTTTTGACTGGGGTCAATATGGTAACAACTGCTGCAACTGGCTGTGTTGCTGATTGTCTCTGAGCTCCTAGTTTTGACTGGGGTCAATTTGTTAACAACTGCTGCAACTGGCTGTGTTGCTGATTGTCTCTGTGCTCCTAGTTTTGACTGGGGTCAATATGGTAACAACTGCTGCAACTGGCTGTGTTGCTGATTGTCTCTGTGCTCCTAGTTTTGACTGGGGTCAATATGGTAACAACTGCTGCAACTGGCTGTGTTGCCTGACCATGAGGAATGTAGAGAATATCTATCTTAAACAGTATTTATCTCTGAGCTCCTAGTTTTGACTGGGGTCAATACGGTAACAACTGCTGCAACTGGCTGTGTTGCCTGACCATGAGGAATGTAGAGAATATCTATCTTAAACAGTATTTATCTCTGAGCTCCTAGTTTTGACTGGGGTCACTATGGTAACAACTGCTGCAAATGGCTGTGTTGCTGATTGTCTCTGTGCTCCTAGTTTTGACTGGGGTCAATATGGTAACAACTGCTGCAACTGGCTGTGTTGCCTGACCATGAGGAATGTAGAGAATATCTATCTTAAACAGTATTTATCTCTGAGCTCCTAGTTTTGACTGGGGTCAATGCGGTAACAACTGCTGCAACTGGCTGTGTTGCCTGACCATGAGGAATGTAGAGAATATCTATCTTAAACAGTATTTATCTCTGAGCTCCTAGTTTTGACTGGGGTCACTATGGTAACAACTGCTGCAAATGGCTGTGTTGCTGATTGTCTCTAAGCTCCTAGTTTTTACTGGGGTCAATTTGTTAACAACTGCTGCAACTGGCTGTGTTGCTGATTGTCTCTGAGCTCCTAGTTTTGACTGGGGTCAATATGGTAACAACTGCTGCAACTGGCTGTGTTGCTGAATGACAAGTTTTATTTCGTCAATTGGCGTCTGCAAAAAAAGAACAACGTGATACTGTTAATGTGTTTCCGTCTATTTTTGATACCAAACGAAAAACAAAACTTGCATAGGGTGTTACGACTTATATGACTTGAATCCATAGATGAAACGATGGCTCGATTGGTCAATGTGGATTTGAGTGCTACTTAAAAGTACCCCAGGTACTCTTCAAGTATACTACAATATACCCCGGGTACAGAAAATACGCTTAAATGCACCCAGCCAATGTTTCACTGTACTCGAGGTTTACTCCTACCCAAAATCCGATGTGATATAATGCGCTAACGAATTACGAAACTAAATTATCTTTGAAAAAAAACTGACTCAACATTCTTTGAGAGTATGAGTTTCGATTATACTGGGGCAATTTTACAGAACACTGATATAAATATGAACATACTAACTAACTTGAGAAAATGATCAAACAACGGCCAATTTAGCGTTAGTATTCCTGGGTACATTTTCCATACCCTGGGTGCATTGT
The DNA here is from genome assembly GCF_020536995.1 of Dreissena polymorpha. Lineage (NCBI taxonomy): Eukaryota > Metazoa > Mollusca > Bivalvia > Myida > Dreissenidae > Dreissena > Dreissena polymorpha. The sequence continues at coordinate 186,005,690 of NC_068355.1, read as the reverse complement.
TACTTTGTAGTATGTTTAAGAGTACCCGGGGTACTTTTAAGTAGTACCCGGGCTGACAAAGACCAATCAAGCAAAATGATGGACCTGGGACTATTGATACAATAATAATTAATAATAATTATTTTTGATAAAGTATAACCTCTTTATTACCAAATAATTTGGACTGGGTTTTTATAAAGATCCTTTTTATTATCAAATACTACCTCATCAATAATGACAATAAGCAAAGGCCTACTAGACGATAGTCCCAAAAACATGAGAGTTTTTCTGAGAAAACTCAGATGATTTTTATGAAGTAAGAAAATGGTTTGGCCACCATGAACCCACATTCCAATTTTGTGTCAAAACTCTACTACTTATGTCAAAGGAAACTTGAATCCAATAAACAAGAAGGAAATTTCACATGATAATAAATATATTTGGTTTCATCACACAAGAAGCAATACTTTTCGAGGTTCGAGGTTATACTAGAACGTACAGCTGGATGGATGTATCGACAAACAAGGGTCAATCTACATGCACCCACCCATCTCTGAATTCAGGGGCTTGCCAAAAATAAACACATCGCTTGAAAACTCACCCGTAGACTGAGGGTCCTGCTTCAGGGGGATGCTTAATGAGCTGTGACTACAAATGCTTCCAGAACAATCTCAATGCTTTGCTATTCGGGTTTCCTGGAAATAAAGTAAATCATGAGCAAAATGAAACAACAAAACTGAAGACAACACTAGCTTTTTCAAGGATAAAAAACTGGCTCAACCCGGTAACATAATTGTGAGTGTCTTAATAAGATATAAACTTTCATATAAACGAGCACACATATTTTAACTAAAGCTCGCCTTGTGCCCACAATGTTACAGAGCTGGGTAACCACTTGAAACTGTGTACACGTTCAATGAAATAAAATTAAACTATGTAGTTGTTATAAATTACTTTCATTTGGTTTTAAGACCAAATTTTATTTCAATGGTGTTTATACAAAACACAAATATCAAGTGGTGTGTAAGAAAGACCAGGGTTATATATAAATTGTTCTAGAACACTTTTTGAACATTCACCAATTGCAACAGATTTTGCTTTTATGGTTAAGTATAAGAAGAAGAAGAGCTTCGCTAATATATTGTTTTTTGTAAAGGTGAAGGGACCTATCTCAATACTTCATCAAACAGAAGGAGGGATGGGTGGAGAGGGTGTATAGTGTGAAGATGTGGTCTTTTATTACATTATCTTTCAAAAATGAAAAAAAAGTTACATAACTTGCCTACACAGTCCCCTTATGATAGTAAGCATGTGTTCCAAGTGCGAAATCAATAGCCATGATACTTTAGGAGTAAAGTGCACCAAATCACAAAACTTAACCAAATTTTCAATGTTCTAAGTATAAAAGGGGCAATAATTCTGTCAAAATGCCAGTCAGAGTTAAATAACTTTGCCTGCACAGTTCCCTTATGGTAGTTAGTAATTGATGCAAGTATGAAAGCAATAGCGTTGATACATTAGAAATAAAGTGGACATAAACACAAAACTTAACCTAAATATCACTTTTCTAAGTATAAAAGGGCACATAATTATGTCAAACTGCCAGCCAGAGTTATCTCACTTTGCTTGCCCACTCCCCTCATGATACATGTAGTAAGTGTAACAAGTTTGAATGCAATAGCTTTGATACTTTATAGAAAAGTTGAACTTAACACAAAACTGTTTATTGCATCAAACATGTGCTCAAGATGGTTCCGGAATATGCCCTTACTAGACAGGGCTATACTTCTAATAGGGGTCGCATGAAACAACAGTTATAATATACACACCCTAGTTGTATTGAATCCTGTCAAACTGACACCTGTTTGTTAATTGAAAACTCTATTAATATGGGCATTGGTCATAAATCTGAGACATGGTGGGTGCGCGAAAATGATATCTCCTTAAAATAAGTGATTCCACAGTTTGACGTCATTGAAATGTGCGTAAAAAACGTCAAACTTTGTTTAAATTATAGATTGGTGGACAAAACTAGTCATAATGTGCGCATCTTTATCAATAAATTTAATATGATTTATGACAAACACATGTTTTGTGGATATTCTTCAGACATATTATATTTTAATACTTGTGTTTATGTATTTACTCTAGTGAAAAACATAACATCTTTCATTTGTGCATGGAAACCAATTATTATTTCAATAACATAAATCTGTACTCAAATAAAAATATATAATGCGTACGTTAAAACAAAACACATACTTACAAGAGTAGGTAAGCTGCTTGAAATTATCACATGGTTTCCTGGCTTCCTCAATTGCATGGTTTCTCCTTGCAGACTTTGATGCCACATTACGCAATCAACTTGTTTACTGCAAATGGCAAAACAACATTTTACAGATAACGTTTAAAGATTATTTCTTAGCTGTAATCAAATCCCTTATCATTCAATAAGACACTAGTTTTTCTGCATATTTTCTGCAAACAGAGAAAGAGTATGCAATTTTTAAAGGAACGTTTTTGGTTGTTCTTGCTAATGCCCTGTGTAAGAGTCCCTTTATTTACAGATAAAGATGGAATATTATTACATAAATTGGTTTAAACGTGTGCAATATGTTTAACAATTATTATTCAAACGGAACTAATACAGTTCATGGAATAAAATAAAATACATATTAAACAAAGATACGCTTGTATATTTTAAAAAAAGCCTACTTTAAATAATCATCAAATTAAAAGCAGCCAAAGCATATCACAATACCATACAATATGTAATGCAATATATTGGTATAATTTGTAGTTACCGGTAAATCTGTTTTTATGTGTTGGCGTATTAATTTCTTTTAGTTATGTCACTGACTTATGTCAGTCAACTTTCTCACAACATATTTGAACAAGTCTCTTTAAAATCTTACACTTTCTTACTTCCATGACCATCCAAGCCCATATGACCATAACATGACCCACAGGTCAGTACAGGGGCAGGGTGCAGGCCATCCTTAACATGACCCACAGGTCAGTACAGGGGCAGGGTGCAGGCCATCCTTAACATGACCCACAGGTCAGTACAGGGGCAGAGTGCGGGCCATGTCCCACAGGGTGCGGGTCATGACCAACTGGTTAGAACAGGGGCAGGTTGCGGGCCATGACCCACAGGTCAGTACAGGGGCAGGGTGCGGGCCATCCTTAACATGACCCACAGGTCAGTACAGGGGCAGGGTACGGGCCATCCTTAACATGACCCACAGGTCAGTACAGGGGCAGGGTGCGGGCCATGACCCACAGGTCAGTACAGGGGCAGAGTGCGGGCCATGACCCACAGGTCAGTACAGGGGCAGGGTGCGGGCCATGACCCACAGGTCAGTACAGGGGTAGGGTGCGGGCCATGACCCACAGGTCAGTACAGGGGTAGGGTGCGGACCATCCTTTACTTGATTAGAAGAGGCAGAGTGCAATAAAAATAAAACATAATAAAAGCAAATTTGAATATAGCAATATGCTAAAATATATTCTTAAACAAAACAAACTAGTTAATATTAAATGGTTGAGAATATACTAATATCATACAGACATATTTGCATTCATACCTCTCGTAGCTTAATGCATATGCACCACTGTTGTTGATGTTTAGTATACGACTGCTGCTGAAACTGTTTTTGCTGCTGTGCTGACGTGGCTTGGTTGCTAGGATTCCGCTTGACACTGAACAACGGCCACTGAAAAATAAGTTATATTGGATAATTTGTTATAATGTAATCAAAGATGACAAGTGGTTCAAGGGATTTAATGCTTTTGTTTTTTTTTATACACAAATATTACCACACTTTTGTGCACAATATTAATTAATCCCCCTGAATAAAATATAAGTAACACAGCCCCTGTAATTCCATGTGTGGTGAGATACAGAAATAGTAAATTAATATTATGCAAGAGAGTTACTTGGCCAATGATAAGTTAGAGCTTTGTCACAAAATGATAACTAAACCTCAACCCAGACTTCATGGGGCTCACATGATTGAAGTTTCATCTGATTCCCTTTAGAAATGTAGACATATACATATGTGGTGAGGTAAAACTATGTTTACATAAAATGCAGACGAAACGCCCCTCTAACAGACCAACTTACAGAACATTGACTCCCATATAACCTCTGCATGGTTTGTGGGATTTAATACTCATTGTATTCACATCTCCACCTTGCAGGTCATGTTTTTGTAATATTACTGTGAGATTGGAATGTTAATAGATAATAGATTATAGACTGAGGCTGCTGCTTGAGCCCAGATTGGTACCAATTTGACCTTCGGCATGGAAGCCCCTTTCTCTAAAGGGTCACGCTTGGCACAGTTGCACAGTTCTTTAGATGGTCGTGATTTTCAGGGTACTGTTCCATGTTGGTTGACAAGTTGTCCTGTAAAATAAAATATCAACAAACTTAAACTCCAGTAGCATCAGCAAGAGATAATTCTATTCATCACTTAGAATGTCCTTTACTTAAGGCAAGTAACCATGTGTCAAAATTAGACATGATATAAATTATACAAAGCATTACACAGTTTTGTAACATGAGCAGCAAACTTAAGAGTGTATGAACTATTATGAAACTTACGCCAATTGCATAAATTCTGGTGGCATTAATGCTTAGTCGAGTCGCAACTTTTCCGACATTTCACACACCAAAAAAATGAAGAAAGATAAAACCAACAAAATACTCCCGGTTAGAAGTCTGGTTTACATTGATCGTGTGTACAATGTTCGATATGTTTAACAGTCTGGTTCACATTGATCGTGTGTACAATGTTAGATATGTTTAACGGTCTATGTTCTTCATTAAACAAGACAATGCGATCTGGCTGGTTACTAAACTTGTAAAAGATAGTATGCCCCAAAACAATATTGAACATTTTCATGATGATCCAATAAAACTTATTTTGAAACGGATAGCAGATGTTAATAAGTGTCAACACTTTCGCTTTTATTGATTTTTTGGTTTTTAAGGAAGCATTTCATTATCAAAATCCAGTTTTTGCGATAAGTGGTTTCCCTGACTAGCCTGTGCAGATTGCGTTTCCCAGAGGTAAGTGGTTTCCCTGACTAGCCTGTGCAGATTGCGTTTCCCAGACGTAAGTGGTTTCCCTGACTAGCCTGTGCGGATTGCGTTTCCCAGAGGTAAGTGGTTTCCCTGACTAGCCTGTGCGGATTACGTTTCCCAAAGGTTAGTGGTTTTCCTGACTAACCTGTGCGGATTGGGTTTCCCAGATGTAAGTGGTTTCCATGACTAGCCTGTGCGGATTGCGTTTCCCAGAGGTAAGTGGTTTCCCTCACTAGCCTGTGCGGATTGCGTTTCCCGGATGTAAGTGGTTTCCCTGACTAGCCTGTGTGGATTGCGTTTCCCACATGTAAGTTGTTTCCCTGACTAGCCTGTGCGGATTGCGTTTTCCAGAGGTAAGTTGTTTCCCTGACTAGCCTGTGCGGATTGCGTTTCCCAGAGGTAAATGGTTTCCCTGACTAGACTGTGTGGATTGCGTTTACAAGAGGTTAGTGGTTTCCCTGACTAGCCTGTGCAGATTGCGTTTCCCAGAGGTAAGTGGTTTCCCTGACTAGCCTGTGCAGAGTGCGTTTCCCAAAGGTAAGTGGTTTCCCAGACTAGCCTGTGTGGATTGCATTTCCCAGAGGTAAGTGGTTTCCCTGACTAGCCTGTGCGGATTGCATTTCCCAGAGCAAGGCTAATTCATGTTTTCAAAGCTACCTTTTAACTCTTATAATAACAACACAAAGTGAACATAAGTTGTTACATAAAAATCCTGTAACATATTATTATTTTTGTCTGCATTTAGTATGAATGGCAAGGTGCAAATATTGACTTCATTTCGCAATAGGCATAGAAACCCAACAGTGCTAAGGTTGGTACAACAAAGACATAATTGTTCAACTTGTGAATGGAATAATAAAAATTTAAATTGATGAATAAATTGTGATTGTTAGTGGGTTCGGGAGGTATAAAATTGATGACTTAATGTGTGATTGTTAGTGGGTTCGGGAGGTATAGAATTGATGAGTTAATTTGTGATTGTTATTGGGTTCGGGAGGAATAAAAAGTCACACGGGCATGATAATCAGAATGACATAAAAATCTATAAAATTGTAAGTATCAAAACAACAATTAAATGACCATAAACACTCAAAATCAATTAATATTTCGTACAATATTTCAAAAAATAAAGTTAACACATAAAAAAATCAATGTTCCTTATAGCAATATCCAAAATTTGATCACTAGATGTGGTCTGGTAATATAGATCAAGATACACATTGCTCTTTTTTTGTTTTGTGTGAATCAATATATTCCACACATGTTCATGCACCATGTAAGTGTCATATGAATAGATATTGTTGCGGAAAAATAAAATGGAATATATTGTGCCACACATATTTAAAAACGAGCATTTTGTATCTCATTAAATCTATGTGTGCATGGGACATCCCGTGTTGTAATTACACTGAACATACACAAATCCTTATATGTAACCTTTTTGCTAAATCAATCAAACTGTTTCATAATTTAAAAAAGCTCAATGGTCCTTCATGGACAAGTATCTGAATGTTGAATTGTTGTAAATGGAAAAAAGTGCCTGAAATGCTCACCTCAATTCAAGGTAAACCTACTGTAGAAGACATGACCTTGTGACATACTTTTTGACTTCACTTTAAACATTCTGATTAACTTTCATAATTGATGTGGCATAAATCTGGCCTATAGAGTGATAACCAAGTTTGTTTCAAGGTTTGAACTGGTGACCTAGTTTTTGGAAGCAATGTGACAGATTCAAACTTAACCTATAACATATCATGATAATCATCTTTGATCATGATTGAGTCATGGCAATTGAGATGTGAGACCTAGTGTATTGTTACACAAGTGGCCTTGGTTTAAACTCAGGCTAAATATTGTCAAAATAAACTTTTTGCCTTGATAATGCAAGAACATTTTGACCCAGTTTCATCAAGGTTCAATAAACATTCAGGCCTTTAGATTCTTAAACAAGCTGACAGTTGAAGCAGCACACAGCACGCTCAATGACATAGGGTGATCACAATTACTTCTCGGGGGAATATACATATGGGAAATTCCTGATGCACTCAATACACAAGGTATGGACACTTGTATTTAGGTGTGATTTTATAAACCATTAAAATTATAATCCAATAGTTCATAATTTATAATTAGTCTCTAAACTAGATGTTCGGATCTCCACAAAACAAAACAACATTTTATGCAAAGCTACAAACATCAGTGACCCCTCTTAGATATCAATTTTTTTTTATAAACATACTTACATTTAAAATGGAACCTCACTTTGTAAAGAGTTAACAATTTAGATATATTGGAACCTGCTGAAAAAGTGTGTGTTTTCCATGTTATTCTGTGTTTTAATAAAGCTCTGGATTCCTAATTCAAGTCTGAATGTCAGGGATTAGCGTGAAACTGTTGCATCTTCTTCGAATGTCAAAATAGTAAAATAAGGTTGTTGATGAACCCTTGAAATGAAATAATTTGTACTAGTCTTCTTAATTGAAGAGCAGAAACCCCAAATCGCATTGAGTTTTAACTATTTGTAAAGCCAGGGTCTCCAGAATGCTTTACCAAAGTTACCCGTTTTGCCATGGCAACGGGACTTACCGATTAGGATGTTGTGGCTGAGTTGTATTTGGGGAACCTGTGAGCATAAGGCCTCTGTAAACAGAAAAAAAGATCTCAGGGCATCCCAGAAATGTGTCCCTGTAAACCAAATAATTCAATGCATTCTGAAATGGCATTAGTTTTATTTGAATCAATTTTGTTTGAGTAAAAAAATATATAAGAAATACATTAAATTTGAAGACTTCTGATAGAAAAGAGATACACAATGAAACACTTGATACTATACTTCTAAATGTTGTACACTTGATACAAACCTAGCCTACTAAATAATAGTTTATCCCTTTCTAAAAATATTGATTAAGTTATGTGTAACTCCAAAAAGGTGGGACAGACATAAGGACGGATTTAAGGAAGGGCAGACCGAATAACAGACAAGAACAAATATTTACGCCCCACTCCTGCGCCCTTTCAAGGCAATACTAATTGGCGGCTATTATAAATATTAACAATATCATAAGAACTGTCAGCTAGAATATAGTTTAATCAATATATAAAACGCACACACTATTTAAATTGAATTTGGAGTAAAAAACACATCACACATTATACATGATAAATTACCAATGTACCTTGCAGATAAAGTATTCTTGGCCCTTGAGTAAGGCAGTCTGGAGCCCCAGGTCTAGAGACGCTGCACCCTCGGGTAGAACTCATTGGGCATTTGCCCCATGAAACTTGGCCAGAAAAAATCCCTGGGCGTTCGGGTCCAGCTGACCAGAGAGCCTGTTGTTCAGCTGCGTACAAGAGTCACATGTGCATAATCAGTGCATCGGGTCCTGAGGGAACCGGCTCTTAAAACAGATTCCAAGAATTTAAATAAATATCGAAAAATAATGAAGACAATAATTTTATAATGTACTGTAAGCATTTAAATAATTGTTTTACTAAAATGGAATAGAAAAGCGGGTGTTTTCATGCATGGAGAAACTTTTGGTTCAGGAGCTGAATTTCGGCCGCAAAATAGACAAACTATGCCCTGACATACTAAGATTAAAACTTATATTAAATCCAGTGTTATTTGCATTCATTTACCAAGTTTGATCAATATAAAGATACAGAATTCCCATTTGATGCTATGAACTTTTCCTCAATCAGGCAGACAACGGAAAATACTGATGTTAAGTGAACTATATGAGCCAAATTCTGGGAAACAATAGGACTTAATGTATGTGCAGTCTGCACAGGCTAATCTGAGATGACACTTTAATAGGACTTGATGTATGTGCAATCTGCACAGGCTATTCTGGGATGACACTTTAAGCACATACATGAAGCCCCGTATCCCAGCAGAGCACCTCTCAGATACTACTTGTTGTTCTTATTGCTGCTGCTGCTGCTTTGACCGGGCCATAGACAGAGATGGAGAGAGTCCTGACGCCAAAGTTGCCACCTCAAACCCGGGAATTCTCAACAGCAACTGTTGTTAAATGGCGTCAATCACATACTGGCATAAGGTTCACATTAATCGAGAGCAACTTATCGAGGTCAGTCGCAATAAGGAACAAGTCGATGCTGGGATGGAAGTCAAACTCGTCAAGGCTCCGCTGTAAGAAGTGTTGATGTAGCCAACATGGGAGAAGATGTTTGGAGGTTTGCTACTCTGACGCAAGACGTTTTTGTGCTGAATTATTTAAGCGAAGGGGTCAGGATAGTCATCTACTTTCACTTCAACGATGTTTTTATCTTGGCGGCTTAAAGTGTTTGCTGAAAAGAAAATAGAAGGTAAACTAAAACCCGATTGGTTAAGTTTTATTGACAAATGAATTTGCCCTGCAACAAAATACTTTACACACCTGCTTTTTTATGCCAAACGTTGCGTCTATAATTGATATTTAGAATATCGCAATTAGTGATTCACCAATAAGAACTCAGAATAGCGTTGTATCAAAATGTTATGCCCAAAAAACTTAATATTGAAAATTTTGGGTTTTAAACCGCGAAAAATACATAGTAAAGTACAGTTCATAGCAATGTTTAATACTTTTTTTAACAAGAGATGTGTTTGTCAGAAACACAATGCCCCTACTGCGCCGCTTTGATTATATATTTTTGTTTTTGATTATACCCCTTTACAAATATTTCTTCCCATGTAAAAATGATCTATTTTGCCACCCTACCGGGGACATAAAACAACAAAAACAGGCATGACTTCAGTAATTTTAAGTGCGAGACTTTCCCCCTTAATAGTTTTGACTAAAACAACTTTCATTATGAAACTAAACAACTTTAAATGTGAGAATTAACAACTTAAAATGTAAGACTACATAAGTTTAAATGTGATACTTGGCAAATTTAATTGTAAAACAATACAACTTTTAACATGACACTAAACAACTTAAAATATGAGACTGTACACATTTAAATGTGCACAACTTATTACGCGAGACTAAACAACTTTAAATGTTAGACAATACAACAAGTCATAAGACACAATACTGTAAGTATATGAGTACTTGATCACCCACGTTTTGCCTATGGATTAGACAGAAATGCAAAAACAGATGAAAGTCAATGGTGTATTAAGTATATGATACTCTGTCTTGCTACCAGGGGCCATTATACTAGTAATTATAGCCTATTCTGGTTAAATCTATTATATGTACGTGATATTGAATCAATACTAGTTGATGTCTCCATTTTATGCCATTGTTTTTGTAAGACAGACCTTGAATGAAAAGTTTAGTCACTGGCGTTGAAAGTGTGTGCATAAGGATATGAAAGCAGTATAGTGATTTTGTCTTTGAAAACATCCGGTTTCTAATTTAAATAAAAATCATAATCAGTTATACGTACGTGAACACAAATACTTAACAATTTAGAATTTTTGATTTGTATTTTAATTGTACTAAGTTTCAACTTATACAGCATAATAAGGCAAGTAACTCATTGTTGCAACCTATCAAACACTTTTTTTGGCAAATATTGCATTGTAAATTTTAACCAGTAAATATTTATAAAAAAAAGACTTTTTAAGGAATGGGGCTGAATTTAGGCCCAATCTTTGACAAAATTAATAACACTGTAAAGTGTAAAGGTCTCACCTGAAGCTCAGAAGCTGAGCTGATATGCTGGCCTCGCGGATATTGTTAAGGGCCGAGTTTGAGTTCTGATAAACTTCGGGTTGAGAGTCGAAGGGCGTACTGGACCATACAACAAAACTGGGGTCATGTTTTCAAGCCTTCTTTAGTCTCAATTCAATGCAATGCCCTTTTGGCTCGGAGTGCAAAGTGCTCGTAACAAAACCGGATGTGTTTACTTTTAGCAACTTGTTTTCAATAATGGGCGGAATTCGCGTCTGAGGCGCACCACATGAATAAATTGTGCGCTGAGGACAGTCCGTAACACTACTTCTGTCCTAACTATTTACAGCAGAAACACTTCTGAATGAATCGTTTCGATTGTTCCTTGATTTGCTCTCGTTCCTTGCTGAATATATAGATGTCTCATGTTTCAAACAGAAATCTCAAACCTAAATTCAAGCACTTTTCAAGGACTTTCCAAGACCAAATATTCATTTTCAAGTCCATAAACTGTAGGTTAGTTTCCTTTAAAAAAATGCCTTTTCCATTTGCTTGGATTGGTCTTTCTTGTTTAAACTTTCATCAAAAGACACCGAGTACTGAGACACTGAGTACTGTCCACTATTTAAGTTATAGAACTATCAAGTACAGTTTTGAAATGTTCAGCTAGCCCCAAAACAGCCACATAATTATGCTTTGCTATGGTACTGTCATGGAACACAACCTGAAAAAACTTTGTAATTTTTTTATTGGAATTAAAGGATGGTTGTGTCCAAACGGTATAAATACCCACAATACTTTAGCGTTCAACATATCATTTTTTTAAACGAATTTGTCTATGGATGTCTGCGAGTTTGATACTACAGCTGAAAGTTGCGAAGGTCCTGGAATTTGAATCTTCTATCTGCACACTCTCTGCATGTGGCTGTGCCTTCCTGGTTCGACACAGATGGGCTGTTGTTTTTTAAGTCTGTTTTAGATTTAACAGTTTTAACAATAGTACCTTCCTGTTTAACAAAAAACACATCGCAGGAACCCTGTTTGCTTCTCAATTTCATGTTTTCTTTGAGGGTTTTCACTTTCTTGTGGCTTTTCAAAGCGCTTTCCCCCATACCCCCGACATCAATGGTCTTCATACAGACCCAACAATGTGCTTTTCGAATGTCATTTGTTTTCTGTACCCAGGAATATTCAGTTAACCACCCTGGTTTGAAACGACACTTCCCCATTGCTGCGTTTTCACTTGCGAAAATTGATCACAATGGAGAACCTCTGACATGGCACACATAATCTGTGACGTGTACACATAACATTTTGTACTCAATATAGTACGAAACTTATATTTCGTACTCAACTTTTTGCGCGAAGGAATCTATGATACATTTTCGTAATATTTCCCATAGGAACGATTTAAGTTTATAATTAAAGCCATGATAAAAGTAATTTTGAGCAGAAATAAACATTTTCAAGGCTTTTTTACATGAACTAAGCACTTTTCAAGCACTGTTTTAAGGCCAACCTTTGTTCAAGGGCTTTTCAAGCCTAGGACTCGTTTTCAAGCACTTTTCAAGCCCTGTGCGAACCCTGTGTCTTATAAAGAATGAAACAAATTATTCAACGTTTAATTCTTTGTGAGATTCTTCGTGATGTCCACAGCGAGAACTAACTGTTAGCGTTAACTGTTTGCGTTACCATATGTACTGCTATAACGTCTCGCTTCTGTAACACTCATCCCACTCGGGCACTAGAGCTAAACAAAACTACTCGGGCTTGCTTGGGGAAATCTCGACGCGGACATTTTGGTTGTTCATAACAGCGCGTGAAAACTTGACGTGCTGAGGATTTATTGCAGAACAGACTTGTGTAACGATGCTGACCCTTTGTGGCCAGAGGTCGAGTGGGAGGAGCTAGGGATCAGGGGAGGGAAAGGATGGTCCTGTATTGGGGCTCCTGCAGGCCGGACTTGTGCTGTTGCTTGGCCAACTCGATATCAATGCTGGTGCTCTCCTGAAAACAACAACACTAGAGTGGGGGATATGAACTTGTAATACATTTTTATATTACAATGTATAATACACTACATATATGCCTCTTGATTGGATGTGAATGTTTTCAACAGCAAAACATAATTATCTGAATTTCTAATATGGAATTTAATTGGTGCCTTGTCCTAAATAGCAATTAATGAAAATTAATGCAATTAAACCATTTCGTATTAAAACATTAAAAGTATTGGCTAATGCTTTAATAACCTGTAAATTCATAATTATTATTCTTACTTAACTTTCAGTGTAATTTTATAAGCCAAATTGCCGCTCATCAATATAAGAAGCTTTCGTCCCAGATTAGCATGCGAAATCCACATAAGCAAATCAGGGAGGACACTTTCTGACGATACTGGATTTTCACAAAAGAAGATACTTATTTTCAACAAAACATACCTTTAAAGAGGTAATTGTTGTCCCTAAGTAGCCTGTGCGGACTGCACAGGCTAATCTGGTACTACAATCTAAGCACAGGCATTAAGCCCTATTTTATCACAGCGTGGCTCATTGATGTTTTTAGCCAGGTTTTTCCTGCATAACAACAAAAAAGAATGAAAAATCATCTTGTTAAAAATAATAAATTGTTTATTGTACTCATAATTATAATCGGTTAACTTTTACAATTCTTTCACAGAGGTTTTACTGTTAATACAAGTTTCAACAAGCAAATTCTTTGAATTGATATCCCCCGCCAATATGCTTCTGGACACAAAAGTGTTATATTTGACACTAAAAAAAGCATTTTTTCAAGATACAAATGGCCATAACTTCATTATTAACAGATTGTGTACAATGCCATTTGGCGTGCATCATTCTCTTATCCATATATACTCATACCAAGTTTCAATGCAATCCGCTAAAGCACTTCCGGACAAATGGACGGACGGAAAGACGGACAACGCCAAAACAATATCCCTCCACCTATGGCGGGGGATAAAAATAAATGGGAGGCAACAACTTCATATTAATGTATTCCCAAAGTAAGAAAACACACACACCATTTTTACCATGCCTTTACAGGTCTTTAGTGTTAAACTCTGTTTAAATTCACACTAGACAACAGTTCCAAAGTAAACCATCATGTCATAAAAGTTGTAAGACATATTACAAATTGATAAATATGAAACAAGTTAATGGCAACAACTCACTGCTGGTACATATTGACAGTTCTCTCCCTTGTTAGTGTAAGCTAAATTTATTAAAGGCCACAATATACTAAATGATTTCCCTATATAATTCAATGTAAAAGCGACAAATTAAAGAGAAAATAAATGCAACATTTTGAACATAGAGACCACCATAACCATACTTTTTCTGAAAGTTCATTCTAAGCTGAATCGATTTAAGCAATAAACAAGAGTTCCGCGGTCGGAGATGACCGCATTGAAGCCGGATTTTTTATTTAAATGACAGGAAAGTACCTTTCGTGTTTTTGTCAATGCAATACTTAAATTACTGAAATATTGTTCAAAGGTCAAAATGAAATGTAAGTACTTTTCAAGGCATGAGCAAACCTTGTGTTATGTTTTGAATGCATGCATATACATGAACAACAATAACATTTAAGGTCACAAATATGAACTTGAATTGACAATTAGGAAAGTTTGATCTCAATTTTTTTATTAGCAAATTAGTAACATATTGTTTGAAGTTTCCATCAATTTCATTATCAAATGTAAGAAAATAAACTTAGATGAAATAATACTATTTATTGTTTTGCTTTCACATACCTACACAGAAATCCAGACATTTTTACATTCAAGGTCACAGTGACCTTGACCTTAGAATGAATGACCTTGAAATGACCAGTGGTCATCTAAGTGTGCTTGCAAACCTTCATGTCAAGTTTGAAGACTCTATGTCCAAGCATACCAAAGTTATAACAATTTTAACATTTTAACATTTAAGGTCACAGTGACCTTGACCTTCAAATGAATGACATTGAAATGACCAGTGGTCATCTTCTAGTACTGGCCAATCTTTATTTCAAGTTTGAAGACTCTAGGTACAAGCATACCAAAGTTATAACATGAAATAAGAACTTTAACATTTTTACATTCAAGGTCACAGTGACCTTGACCTTCAAATGAATGACCTTGAAATGTCCAGTGGTTACTGACTAGTTCTGGCCAACCTTCATGTCAAGTTTCAAGACTCTAGGTCCAAGCATACCAAAGTTATAACAACTTTAACATTTTTACATTCAAGGTCACAGTGACCTTGACCTTCAAATGAATGACCTTGAAATGTCCAGTGGTTACTTACTAGTTCTGGCCAACCTTCATGTCAAGTTTGAAGACTCTAGGTCCAAGCATACCAAAGTTATAACAACTTTAACATTTTTATATTGAAGGTCACAGTGACCTTCACCTTCAAATGAATGACCTTGAAATGACCAGTGGTCATCTGTTAATCCTGGCCAACCTTCATGTCAAGTTTGAAGACTCTAGGTCCAAGCATACCAAAGTTATACCATGAAATAAGAACTTTAACATTTTTACATTCAAGGTCACAGTGACCTTGACCTTCAAATGAATGACCTTGAAATGACCAGTGGTTACTAACTAGTTATGGCCAACCTTCATGTCAAGTTTCAAGACTCTAGGTCCAAGCATACCAAAGTTATAACAACTTTAACATTTTTTATATTGAAGGTCACAGTGACCTTGACCTTCAAATGAATGACCTTGAAATGACCAGTGGTCATCTGTTAATCCTGGCCAACCTTCATGTCAAGTTTGAAGACTCTAGGTCCAAGCATACCAAAGTTATACCATGAAATAAGAGCTTTAACATTTTCGAGCACGCCGCCACCCCGCCCGCCCGCCCGCCCGACAACATCAATCTATAAGCCGAGATTTTTTCGAAAAAAATCCGGCTAAAAAGATATGTCATGTTAAACCAAACATTTACTTTACTCAAATCAAACTCTTCTTCTTTTGCACCTTAAATTTTCCGGCCATTTTCTAGTGCAATGTAACTGTTTTCAGGTCAAACTTGTACTTTAGTCTCTAACTTTATCATATGTCAGGGATTAAATACTGAGCACCTTTTCTTTCCCTTCCAATATATACAAGAGATTAAGCCAGAACACCAGTCTAAAGTGTAAAACATGGCTTCGAGAAAAATATGATTTTTTATTGAGAACAGCCCAACATTAAACGATTATTTAGGCCAGAGTTTTTTAATAAAATGATTTTCGGACCCGCCGACTCCAATTTTTGACGAAACCAAAAAAAAACAAAAAATTAATTTTTTTTTTCGGATGCCAAAAGGTGGCTTTTAAACACGAAACGCTTGCCGGGTTTTAGAAAAAGTTAAAATGAGTTATAAATCATCATAATAAACCCAGTTTTAATTACCCACATTAATACGCGAACCTCCTTCATCGTGTATTTACTGCTGGAATTTACCAACAGCTATGCAATCATTGTTTGTGCAAGAAGTTGATGAACGCTACGTCGCTTTCATCAGCAAAGTCTGCTAATCCCAATAATTATGCAACCGTCAAATAAAATCCTGAATGGAATCGATTTGTAAGTTAATATTTTATTATTTATTTACAATTTTATAAAATTGATAGTATTAAAATGACTAAAAAATATTATGAAAGCAATAAGAAAAGAACGATTTTAATTTAACAGGTGCTCGAAATGCGAAACCCATTTACGCCTATCAACTTTAAACATTCCATTTTTTACTCACAAATAAGGTCATATTTTAGAGAATACAATTTAATGTGATGTTAAATGTAGTTGTAGTGACGAATTTGTGCATATATTATGTGTTTTTTCGTTATTTTCAATGGGTACGAAACTTTGGTTTTTTTCCGAACTGGTTCGTACCAAAAGTTCAAAAATCGCAAAATCAACAGTTTCTAAAACGATTTCAAACCATGAATGTCCAAATAAAATAGTCAAGTTTATGGGGGTTATTATCTGATTAACAGCTCCTATATGACATTGAACTATCAATTATGTTATCCTGGGATAAACTGTCACGAAGATCAATAATTATAACGATTATTAGGGACGCTATTTCTTTAATCAATACAATGACAACAAGGGACAAAATTGTCACAAAACCAGGTTTTCATTGTGAAAAAAAATCTGATAAAGGGAGACAACTCAAACTGAACTTTTGAAATGAACAAACAAAATTAACCCCCTTAGTAAGTTTGTTTTAAAATAAATCTATTTTTAGTCGTGGCAACCTTGACATTGGAGATATTGACGTGATTCTTTCGTGCGACACACCGTCCCATGATGGTGAACAAATGTGCCAAATGATTTTAAAATCTCATAATGAATGACATAGTTATAGCCCAGACAAGCTCATTTATGGCTATTTTTTACCTTTGAACTCAAAGTGTGACCTCGACCTTGGAGATATTGACGTAATTTTTTCGCGCGACACACCGTCTAATGATGGTTAACAAATGTGCCAAATGATTTTAAAATCTCACAATGAACGACAAAGTTATGGCCCGGACAAGCTTGTTCCGCCCGCCCGCCAGCCAGCCCGCCAGCCAGCCAGCCAGCCCGCCCGCACTCGCCAATCTAATAACCAGTTTTTTCCTTCGGAAAACCTGGTTAAAAACACATGTTAACTTGTTTCAACAGGCATTTGTGTTTAACAGTTCCATTATTAAAATGTTCTGGGAACGATATATTTTAATTAAGATACCAACTATTTCTGAAATCAAAAGTAGGTCCTTCACTCGATGTACTATATTTCGGATATGTTAACATTCGGACATATATTAAGATAGTGACATTTATGTGTTGAATTGTTGTATATAGTTTGTACAAATATGTATTGTGTTATTTCAGACAACAAGAATGGATGGTGGCAATTATCCTGGGTCTTTCTGTCAAGAAAAAAATGTGAAAAAATATTCATTTTTAATAATTGAACCTGGAAATCAACCACCACAACTAACAGAAAACCTTTTAACAAAAGGTGTTGTTTTAGAATTTGTGAAATTTGATAATAAACAGAAGTTGATGTATATCATGTCCAAATGACCAAATGTATAAACTGTTTAACAATTTGAATTGAGATGCTTTATTTTCTGATGTTTGATTTATTTTTCCTTTCAGATGATATATATTTGTGTGAGTCTAGGTTTTAATAAATAATTCTGAAACATTTATGCAGCATACTGTTACATTTATATTGTTAACGTTATAATATTATGTTGGTTATCTGGTTTATCAAGTGGAAAAAATGTTTGTTATATAAAAATAAAGCTTTTAATATTAAGACTTTTGAAGGTACTTATTGTTATTTATGTATAAACATACTTCTCAGAGTAATAAAAAAAAAAGTAAATGCCATTATTCATTATTGTAGTAAGGCTCCTTAAATGATTTTCCTTATTGATTAAGTTTGAATAACGGGCGGTTTTCACACCGCGATAAAGTGGCGACAACTTTTTTTGGGCCAGTGAAACCCCTGAAAAGCGTTTTATTACGCTATTTGTATTTGTCTGTGGTATTGATTTTTACTGGACAATAAACTATAAATGTTTCTTTTAAACCTCAATAGCTTATTGGTTGTTTGTGGAGATAAAGTATTTTTAATGCAACATATGGATTCCTTGTGAAAAAAAACATCAAAAAATCACCAAAAAGTTTATTATAGACAAGTGAAAAGATTGCATAACTTTTGAACTTATATATATACATAATTAAGATATTTTTAAAATTCAAACTAATTTAAAAACTGCACATCAAGACCTACAGTCTGATTATGATCATTTTGCACATCAACATGTTTGAAAAAAATCACTGTGGTTGCTTAGTAAAAAGAACTTCATACCATAACATTTTTAAAATCAGTGCATATTTGGTCACCCAATTTTTTTTATTTTTTTTTTCCGTCCTCCTACCCGACACTTTTAGAAAAAAAATCCGAAAATCATTTTATTAAAAAACTCTGGCCTTAGTATAATGTTACCTATAACAAATCCTGAACTGTTTAAAACGCAAAAAATATGCACTTCCTTATCATTTTTCATCTATCCCAATGTGCATGCCAAATTTCAGATCGATCCTTCACGTAGAAATGTTTGAACAATGAAAATTATTATAATAATGCCTGATAAGACATATGGCTTCCATTGTCGATGCTTAGATTTATAAAGGGCTTTCAAGCGCAAATAACATTAACTTATATAACATAATACAGTAAATATACTGTAAACTTCTTATATGCTATATCGAAGAAGAAATATAATATTATTAAAACGTGTTTGGGCTTCTTTCAGTGCGAATTTGTGAGTTTAGAGGTGCTCAATACGAGTTTCTGTACTTTTTATTATCCCCCGCCATAGGCGGAGGGATATTGTTTTGGCGTCGTCTGTCGGTCCTTCCGTCCATCTGTCTTTCCGCCCGTCTGTCCGGAGCCATACCGTGTAAGTGCTTTGGCGGATTTCATTGAAACTTGGTATGAGTATGCATATGGATAAGAGAATGATGCACGCCAAATGGCATTGTACACCATCACTTAATAACAGAGTTATGGCCCTTTGTATCTTGAAAAATGCTTTTTGTGCGTCCGGAGCCATATTTTTGAAGTGCTTTGGCGGATATTATTGAAACCTGTAATGCGTATATATATGGATAAGAGGATGATGCACGCCAAATGGCATTGTACACCATCTGTTATTAACGGAGTTATGGCCCTTTGTATCTTGTAACAATGTTGTTTTGAGTGTCAAATATAATACTTTTGTGTCCAGAAGCATATTGGCTTGGGCTATCAATTCAACAAATTTGCTGGTTATAATTATTTTCTGATACAAATTTTCCCATTTAATTATTTTTCTTTAAGCTTTTCAATACTTGTTAACTCCATGAAACAAAACGCATTTATTCCATGAAACTAACAAGAACGCATAATATCCCATGAAAAAATGGTGGTTTTATGTAAATCATGCTCCTTTGTAACGGGGCCTGTTTTGACCAAAAAAAAAACATCACTGTATACACAATGAAAACTTAATACCTCCTCCCAAACAGACTATACGGCATTAGATGGAATAGATTCCAATCAAATAGGCTTAATTAAATATCACACAGCTTTATAAAAACTCAAGGCCTGCATGGGGATGACAGAAATTATTGCGATGTTGTGTTTCTGAGGTGTCTGTATCGGTAAGTTGGAAAGCATCAAGCTGGAGAAGGGTTTGAGTAATTGATCATCCAGTAAAATAAGTTGTACTGAAAACACTATATACACAAGAATAGACGCCATTTTACCTTCTGTTAAATCATATCATATCATTCTCGTCCACTTCACTTATTTATACACTGCAAAAACATTATTATTCGCGGGACATTATTTTTTATTGATTTCAAGGGTTGAACGATCCACAAATTGAATACAAACACACTGAAACAAATTCCATATTTATTGTTTCCAAACTGAGAAAGTCACGCATTAATTTCCACGTCCATGAAAGTCTTTTTTTAACCACAAAATAACATGCGGACGAATATATATGATTTTACAATAAACAAACAATTTAAAAGGATATTTTACCTTATGTAAATTCATACCATTCTTTTCCACCTCATCTTAATAAACAGGAAATACACAAGCAGTACTTTTCCTTGAGTATATTTATGGGTCTGTTAAACGGACCCATACCCAAAGCGTGTTATATGCTGTTCCTTATGAAAATTATATCTCAATTATGTTTCAATTAGATCTAACCAAGTTTATAACTATTATAATAGGATTTTATTCCTATAATTTGAAGTATTATAAATACTTATATTAAATGTGTTTTCCCAAATCAATGGACTTTTAGCACGAAACAAATAAAAAATCCCAAAATTGCATTTTTTCCCAAAGTGACCAAGAAAAGGCCTGACAAAGCGTCTCTTTTACCTTCTGCGTCATCCTTGTCCCCCACATCCTCAGCATCCTTGTCCTGACTCAGCAGCAACTGGAGCAGCAGAATAGCTTGATGTATTTCTTGTATGTATATTTAGGACTCACACACATTTATGTAAATGTAATAAAAATCAATAAGACATGTTCAACATCATAAAATATGGCAAATTAATAAATCTCACATCAAGTGTGACCTTTCTGTAAACATTGCGTCAAATATCAATATATACTCCCCCAAACATTACTTAAACAATATTTTATTTAAAAAATATTCATCCATATACATTTCTGACATGGCATGGTGTTTATAGAAATGGAAGTCTAAAAATAGCCTCAGTTGCTATGTACATGTGCATATATGTAGAAATATTAAATTTTCAGTTGAAATGCTTTGTTTTTTAATGCAAAGTTTACAAGAACTAAATTTTAGGACCATAATGACACAAACGCTATGACAACATAACATAATAGGCATTAGATCTTATGTTCAAAACAAAAACCCTCACATTGTATAATCAGATAACAATATGTGCACATAAATTATTTGTATCTTTAACTACACAAACAGTGTTGTATTGTAACATCACACACTTCTATGTTCGTATGCTAAACAACACATTGTCATTGAAATACTAATCACTAATTACAACAACTAATACATACATGTACACACTATTCCACTCTGAACACCAGGATGTTGTTGTCCCCATACAGTCCCACAATGATGGAGGATGTGGTGCTGCTGTAGCAGACTGACCGTGGCCACCTCACTCCATCCTCCTCAGTAGCCAGCGTAGCCAGCTTACTCTCTCCCTCCCAGCCCACCTGTAGTATAGTGGAGGACCAGCGTCCACAGACCAGCACCTGGCCTGCAGGGGTCACATGTAGACCATATAGGGGACCTAGTGCTGGGTCTGTGTATGTAGCCAGGAGTGTGCCATCCCTGGCCAGGGTGAGAAGCTTGCTCTGGTCCCAGCTGGGGATGATGTACAGCCTATCTCCTGTGGGACTCACAGCACACTTCCTTACTGCAAAACAGAGTAACATCAAGATATTGAATTACTGTCAATGTTAAATAATCTTATTAAACATACTGCAGTGATATTGTATAACGCATATGTTGCTATAAAGAGGCCTTTACACATCTAAAATATATGCATACATTTCAATAATTTAATAGTTAAGCGTGACAATAAACTTCAGTAGCAGAGCTATTTAGTTAACGTTTGACATGTTGAAATGCGACTGTTGAGTAAGATATGAATTGAAGCAAAACAAGTACACAGATGGAAACAATTACACATACTGAAACAATTGAACAGTTCTATCAACAGGTAAACATATTGTACATGTACAATCATTTAACAACCACAAAATTAAGACAGGGTCAGAAAGTGTCTCTTTCCCAGGAACTCAGTTTCTATTTATAGTCATGCCATGTAGTGACAGTCAAAATACTTCATTACTCATGTTTAAAAATCAATTTTTCTGAATCTTGTTTTGGCTACAATGTACTGTAGCATTCAAAGGGCACATATGAATTATAGAACAATTTTTTTATAATACATCAGCAGGTTTTCTGCAATTACATCTGAATTTTATTTTATTATCATCTCACAAAGTATGTAACTATAATTTATATTATTATTTTTTCAAAATAACAAGATAAAGGCCTAATGGGTCAATATTTGTTGATTAAAAAAATAAATCCCAACTCGGTTCATTTAGTCAATAAAAATTCCCAAATTTGTCATTGTATGGATTTAAAATAACACAATTTGACTAGACTCCTTTGTCCACAATGGCTAGACAAATCCCTGTACATAATACACATGTTATCAGGATGGATTCACCATGATTCTTACCTGACCAATAAGCTGATCTATCTTGGTAGAGTCTGCAGAGCTGTTTGCCATTCAGTGAGTATTTGTACAGTTGTTGACCAGAGGTGACAAAAAGGTCTCCTTGGTGATGGGTAATACATGTACATTTATGTTGTAACTGAAACTTCCTGCCAGAAACAAGCTTTCCCTGGTTGACCGTGATAAATTGGACCTCATGTATGTTACTAGTATTCACAGCCACTGCAACCTCACTGGGTGTGATCAAACAAATGTCCAATGGCCAAGCATTCACATCCCAGTGACTCACCACCTGGTATTGCTGGTTCAGCAGCTTGACATTCTGATTATTCCAGTCTATAACCAGTACCTGCCCATCGGGAAGAACACATATGCCACTGATATAACATACACCTTTATCACTTGGTATTCTCACATTGTGCTTAGTAATACTCTGGACATTAAACACCTTGCTTGACTTTCCCAGCAGAGTTAATGCCTGCTGTATTATATGCTTACATTTTATGCTGGCTATAAGGCAGAGCTCCTTATTATCTCCAATTTTCTGAACAAATTCATGGAAATGTGACAAGTCATTGTGAAGACTGGTGCATTTATGAATAGAACTTGTAACTGACTCTTTTATGCTGATAACTTCATCTTTCATCTCGTTAAGTTCCTTCGCAGTAATATTATCAAATTCATTCACGATAGAGAGAACACTCCTACACATCTCTTCTTTTAAATATTGCTCATTTCCGCCTGATGTATCCACAGAATTATTATCACATTCATCTATATAAGTATTTAAATTGCCACACATTTGCTCTATCATAACTTCCCTATGTTCCTTGTATGTTTTCTGCAATGACTCAACGCTGGCCTCCTGACTGATATGAAGGCTTTTGATTTCTCCCAGAACAGTTTTGAGCTCCACTGACAGTCCCTGTAGGTCTGTGGGCTGAGTGTTGGTCAGCTCATTAATTGGAGTCACTTTACTGCACTGGCTGAAATAATACAATGTCATGAACATACCTAAGATTAGAATAGTAAGCGATATTATGTAATACTTCAAACAAGTATAAAGTTTAAAATAAAACAAACATGACAAAAAGAACTCTTTTCTTAGGCTTAATATGGGGGTATACAGATTTGCCCTTTTCCCTGTCTTTTTTCAACATACCCAGAGTTATGGCCACTGTTTAGTAAATAAATCACATATAAAATTGTGTTGTGAGTTACTCAAAGAGTACAGCTGATAGTGGGATGAAATATTCTAAAAGTTTTACCCACCATGTGAAATTTCTTCTCACATAAGAAGAGTCATGTCCCTTTAACCAAACAATCATATTTCTTTCAATAGTGAGAACCATACCTCAAAAAGGATTGTTGCTAGAGGTATACGTCTACAGTAACATATTAATCGTCAGGTACACTCTTGCAACTCCATATTTTTGTTCACATTTTTTTGTTACATTGTGCAGTTGTGGAACAAATTAGATTGTAGAGGTATCCGTGTACTAAGAACACATTTCTAGTTGTTTACATTGTTTTCACTTTTAATATTGCAAACCTTGACCACACTATAAATAATAACTCATGCAAAAAAAGATCATTGATGCCACCCCACACAAAGCAGGCATGACTTATAATTAATATCTATGCTCAAACATTTTTAAATAAGCCGGCAATGAAAATCAATATATAGTTCACAAACACCTGTCATAAGTGGATTCAAATTCAATGACTGAAAGATTTAATAATGGCAGTACTGTAATATATATAGAGAATATTATGTGAGTTTTGGATAAAGATCAAGTTTACGATCGTTGTTATACTATCGATTTTCATCTGATAATAGGGTAAATGTAGCATGTCCAATATTCCTGCAGTGTTTTATCATAATCTGCTTCAACAATTGTTATAATGGGTAATACAGGTACTGAAACTGACTACTACACCTTTATAATTTCATGATATAAGCTTACGTGACCTTTGACCTATGGACCTTCACATGGATTTACATCTGAATCTTCCTCGATGTAAACATAAAACATGTTGCATGGATGTAAGTCAAAGCATTCGACCCTAGATATCATGTGGAAACAATTGGTCTACGGACCAACTGATAAAGGACATATGCAAAGCAAAATAACCCCGTAAATCATTCTTACAGGAAGTCCTCTTTTTCTTAATAAAGTATAAACAATCTTAGACTAGCCTGTGATGAGTGGCTTATGACATGCAACCTGGTCTACTATCTTCCAATATGTTTTGTTGTTATTTTACCTATTGTGATTATTTTGCTATTGTTTTTGTCACACGATCTATTCGTGGAAAAGAAGATGCCATTGTAAAATGTTTAAAAGGAGGCTCCAAGAGAAAGGTCTATTGTTTATTTATATGTGATATTAAAATGTCATAAAGTAGCAAGCCTAGAGTCAATGATTTTTTTAAATATTGGGCTATATGTGTAATATTTTCACCTTACTTTATCCTACACAAAATAAGAAAAACAACAATTTAAAAAAGAAATACTTTTTTCTCATTATGTGATAAATAAATTGTTAAATGGCAGCAAAGCAAGAGCCAATCGCTGTTCATGAGCTATTTTCACATTTAAATGTTAATTTCTCAATGTTAATGAATTCCAACTCACAAAACACGTTCATGATTATATAACAGATATTTTTTTACAGTAACGTGTACTTAATATTGAACAGAGTGGATTGCACATTTTTCACAAATATACACATACCAATGTCTAAAGTAAAAACAGTTGGAAAATAATATTCATATTCAAATGAATTATACCCAGAGGGGGGTATAATGTGGGGTGTGGTAATTTATTAGATGATGTTTTAAAAAAAAAATTGGGGGGGTAGGGGTGAGAGTGGGGTATAATGAGGGGTGGGGTAATTTATTAGATGATGTTAAAACACTGTATTATGTGAATTGGGAATAAGACATCAAACTGGGAATGGACATCATTTTGATGATTTTCTCAAACAAAACTATTCATTTCATAATCTACATATATTTTTGTAATATATTATCTATAATTTAAGCTTAATAAGAAATTTTCCATGACTTTTTCATTAACAGTGATTGAATTAGTATCATTTAAAGTGTATTTTTAAACTGCGCGGCATGGACACAGTTTCATTTCATGAGGATTTTTTTTTTATTAATAAAAAATCCAGTTTTGAAGTAAAATCAATTTAAATGATGCTATTATATATGCAAGTATATTTTTTAATTATAATTTGTAAAACTAGATAAATGCAACTTATAAAACTGCATTTTATGCACTTTTGATAAAACACAATTTATTCCCTAATTGATGTCTTATTCCCAATTCACATAATACAGTGTTTAAAAAAAAAAATTAGGGGGGGGGGGGATGGGGCGGGGGAAGGGATTCTGCGTAGGGGCGTGGGGAATTGTTTGGGTGGAATCCATTGTGGTATTTAGGTAAGTGTTTTTTTGTCAAAGTAATAATAAAATGTGATCATAAATAAAGAAGTTATGGCAAATTAAGCAAAATTTTCAATTATCTAAGTGTAAAAGAGGCCATAATTATGTAAAAATGCTTGATACAGTGGTCTGCTCTTATTTATAGGTTGGGGTCATGTTGGTAAACAAGTATGCAACATAT
Organism: Dreissena polymorpha; assembly: GCF_020536995.1. Taxonomy (NCBI): domain Eukaryota; kingdom Metazoa; phylum Mollusca; class Bivalvia; order Myida; family Dreissenidae; genus Dreissena; species Dreissena polymorpha. The sequence goes on along the minus strand of NC_068355.1, from coordinate 185,979,540 downwards.
AAAAGCAATATGTCAAAGGATATAGGAAATATTTTGGGTAGTACGCAAACTTTAACATAGATTTATCAATAATATGCATATACTAAGTATAAAAGGGGCAATAATTATGTAAAATGCTTGATACAGTGGTCTGCTCTTGTTTATAAGTTGGGGTGATGTTACTTAACAAGTATGCAAAATATGAAAGCAATATGTCAAGGGACAATGAAAATAAATGGGGTAGTACAAAAACTTAAACATTTGCTGCATATTCTAAGTGGATAAGGGGCCATAATTATTACAAAATGCTTGATAGAGTTGTCTGCTCTTGTTTATAGATTGGGGTCATGATGGTAAACAAGTATGCAAAATATGAAAGCGATATGTCAAGGGACATTGAAAATATTCGGGGTAGTATGCAAACTTAAACATTTGCTGCATATTCTTAGTGGAAAAGGGGCCATAATTATGACAAAATCCTTGATAGAGTTGTCTGCTCTTGTTTATAGGTTGGGGTCATGATGGTTAACAAGTATGCCAAATATGAAAGCAATATGTCAAGGCACAATGAAAATATTTGGGGTAGTACAAAAACTTTAACATTTGCACGCTTACGTTAACGCAGATGCTAACGCTAACGCTGACGCCGGGGTGAGTAGGATAGCTCCACTATATATATTTTATATATTATAGTCGAGCGCAAAACAATCATGGAAAATATATGAACGCTTTTTTCATTGGCTTAAGACAGGGGTATATAGATTTGCACTCTTCCATCCATCGGCGTGACTTTTCTGTTGTATATAACTCAACACGTATTCCTGAATTTTACCAGTACAGTAACCAGGCATGGGAGCTTGCGCACCTCTATATTTTCGTTCTGTTTTTTTTTCATTATCCCCACGCTTTTTGAAAAGCATGGGGATGTTGTGCTTATCTCTACCGTCCGCCTGTCCGTCCGTCTGTCTGTCCGTCCTGGCCAATATGTCCTCCTACACTATAAGCACTAGAACCTTGTAACTTACACACATGGTAGCTATGAGCATATGTGCGACCCTGCACTATTTGGAATTTTGATCTGACCCCTGGGTCAAAATTTATGGGGGTTTGGGCTGGCGGGTCAGAGATTTTAACTCATTATGTATGTTATTTAAAATTAACTTATTCATTTCTGCACCGTTTTACTTCAAATTGATACTGAACCTCCCTTTTGACAATACGGTCAATCTCAACTACAGTACAGCCAAAGCGGAACAAACGTATTTCGCGATCCGCGGCGGCAAGGTGAAACGAGTTGATGCTGCGTCAGTCGTTGAAGCCGCGTCAGTATGCGGCGGCAAGTCGGATTTCCCCGCGAAACTTCGCATCTGTCCGCCGAGGCATGCCGCGATCCGCGACATGATGCCGAGTCAATGCGCATAATGAAATAAAAAATCTTTTAAAAATTATTAGTTACATGAAGTTAACAAATTTTGAAAGAACAATTATAATAATAATTAAAATCATAATAAATTTATTGCGCGCGGATTGTATTAGCATATACATGTAAGCATAGTTAATGTGTCTGGCCAATTAAGTTTGTTTCCCGCCCCTAGTGTATGTATTTTACACATAAACAAGGTCACGTAATTATGTTTTCGCACATAAAAGTGGTCAAGGCTCCTGCATATGGTGGATTCATAAATTAATTGCATGTTGAATTTGCTATTTTATTTAAGCTGAGAAAATTAGCAGCTTGAAGCCACATCAATAATCAAGACGGTGACGACGTATTTGTTGTTTTGTTAATTATCAGCTTATTATAACTATTGTTTGAATATGCGTATATAAACACGTTTTATTTTGTTCATATTATATAGTTAATATCGCTACTAATTACCCGATAATCCCATATATTCCAGTTTTGAAGCAAATGCTGGTAAATATTTACGATACACAAACATTCTCGATATTTCCTTAAGTATCAAATACATTTTGGCATTTTTTACTATTTATAGAGATGATGAAATAACGTCTAATCGGGGCGTTTTTTTTCCCCACTGAACACACGATTTACGCCTGACGTGATGTTCATGTATTTATACAACACAAAATACATTCAAACTTTCCAAACGACGTTCTACATGTCTGCATAATTTTCGCGCGCTTTTTATTAAACAAAGGATATTTTAGCACTGTTTATTTGACGCTAGAATTTGCCAAATGTCGCGTTAGCAATAAAATTCGGAAGTGTGTTTCGGATTACAAATTTAATAATGATAATCGAACGAAACATTAACAGTTGCGCGTAAATTAATTCTACGCTACACATACATGTATGTACATGTAGGTGGATGTCTTTTCACTAGATCCGCCACGTACGTATGTGGCGGATTTACTCCACGAAAGTACGCGAGTTTAACTACAGACTCGGCGTTGTTGCGAAGATCGATGCAGAGTGCCACGGCGATACGCCGCATCAACACACGATTCGGCCGCCGCGTACTAATAATCTGGCCGTGGCATAGCCGCGGATTACGTTTGTGCCGCTTTGGCTGTACTGTATGCATGGCCCCATTAACAACCATAAGGCGCCCTGCCCACATCCACCCAAAATTGCCTTTTACTATTTCTTCATTTCTACACTGATTCACTTCAAATTGATACTGAAATTTTCTTATGACAATACGGTCAATCTCAACTTTGCATGACAATACGGTCAATCTCAATTATGCTTGGCCCCATTACCAACCCTGAGACGCCCCACCCACATAGGCCACACCCACCCAAAATTGCCTTTCACTATAACTTCTTCATTTCTACACCAATTCACTTCAAATTGATACTGATCATCTCTAATGACAATACAGTCAATCTCAACTATGCATGGCCCCATTACCAACCCTGAGACGCCCCACCCACATTGGCCACACCCACCCAAAAATGCCTTTAACTATAACTTCTTCATTTCTACACCGGTTCACTTCTAATTGATACTGAACTTCTCTTATGAATATACGGTCAATCTCAACTATGCATGACAATACGGTCAATCTCAACTATGCATGGCCCTATTACCAACCCTGAGGCGCCCCACCCTCATAGGCCACACCCACCCAAAATTGCCTTTAACTATAACTTCTTCATTTCTACACCGGTTCACTTCTAATTGATACTGAACTTCTCTTATGTCAATACGGTCAATCTCAACTATGCATGGCCCCATTACCAACCCTGGGTGCCCCTGGGTCAAACATGCGGCGTGGGGATACGTGTCGGCCTCTGCCATGCCATTTCTAGTTATAATTGTAGCAATGTCTAATTTAAAAAAAAAATGACATTTTAAAATATGTGTCGATTGTAAAATAATCAGTATTGCTACTAGAGGACTGACAATTTACATCAATATTTATCGTCATGTAATTTTGCCCACGTGCATGTCCCTTTAACCAAACAATCATATCTTTTTCAATTGTGATAAGCATAACTTAAAAGGATTGATGATAGATGGATACATCTACAGTAACATATTAATCGTCAGGGAAACTCGTGCAACTCTGTATGTTTGTTCGTAATTTTTTGACACTTTTGGGACAAATTCAGGATTGAAGAGGTATTCATGTACTAAGAAAACATATCTAGTTGTTTACATTGTTTTCACTTTTGATATTGTAAACCTTGACAACACTATGCGTAATAATGCAAGAAAAGTTCATTAATGTTCTTCCACCCCACAAAACAGGCATGACTTCCAGATTTTTTTTTTATTAGCCAGCAATGGAAATCATATAAATTATTGTTTAATAAACCGGCTGGGACTGTTTTTTTGCAAGCACCTGTCTAAAATGTTTTAAAATTCAATCAGTGAATGCATTTAATTATGGCAGTACTGTAATATAGCTGTACTGTGAATGCCTAATGTTCCTACATAGTTTTATCATAATTGAAAATCTGCTTACAAGATTGTTATTATGTGTATCAAATGTTCAAAACCTGACTACTACATAATACCATTATAATTTCATGTTAAACGCTTCTGTGACCTTTGAACTATTGACCTCAAAATGGATTGGCCTCTTAATCTTCCTCGATGTAAACATAAAACATTTTGCATGGCTGTAGGTCAAAGCATTCGCTAGATATTGTCTAGAAACAATTGGTCTACGGCCAAACCGACAAACGGACCAAAGGACAGATGCAAAGCAAAATAACCCCGAATCTTAGAAGAGGTCCTCTATTTCTAAATAAAGTCTCTTAAATGAACAATCTAGCCTGTGATGAGTGGCTTATGAAATGCAACCTGGTCTACTATCTCACAATATGTTTTGTTGTTATTTAACCTATTGTGATTATTTTGCTTTTGTTGTTGTCACTTGATGTATTTGTGGACAAGAAAAGACGCCATTGTCAAATATTTTAAAGGAGAATCCAAGAGATTGGTCTACTGGAGAATCCAAGAGATTGGTCTACTGGAGAATCCAAGAGATTGGTCTACTGGAGAATCCAAGAGATTGGTCTACTGGAGAATCCAAGAGATTGGTCTACTGGAGAATCCAAGAGATTGGTCTACTGGAGAATCCAAGAGAATGGTCTACTGGAGAATCCAAGAGATTGGTCTACTGGAGAATCCAAGAGATTGGTCTACTGGAGAATCCAAGAGATTGGTCTACTGGAGAATCCAAGAGATTGGTCTACTGGAGAATCCAAGAGATTGGTCTACTGGAGAATCCAAGAGATTGGTCTACTGTTTATTCATGCGTGATATTGACATTTCATACAGTATCAAGCCTAGAGTCAATGATATTTTAAAAATTGGGAAATAAGAATAGAATAATATTTTGCAATTTACTTTATACTACACACAATGAGAAAAAGTGTTCTGCGGTCAGAGGCATATGCCCCCCCCCCCCAAACAGGGCTTTTAACTAGTGATCCCAATTTCAATAGGGTTCATCTACTGTCCAAGGCCAATGAGCATCTAAAGCATCAAGTAAATCAGTCAATTCATTGATGAGTTATTGATCAGAAACAATTTTCACACTTATTGTTACAGTGACCTTAACATTTGACATAGTGACCACAATTTTGACAGGGGTCATCTACTGTCCAAGGCCAATGCACATGGGTAGTATAAAGCCAATCGGTAGATTCGTTGACGAATTATTGATCAAAAACGCTTTTCCGACTTATTGTGCCAGTGACCATGTACTTTGACCTAGTGACCCCAATTTTGAGAGGGGTCAGCTTCAGTCCAAGGATAATGCACATGACAAGTAAAAAATTCAAGCCAATCTGTGAATAAGCTGATTAAGCTAAGTTATTGATTAAAAAACTATTTCACACTTACTGTGTAACTTATTACAATTGGGTTCATCTTCTTTCCAAGGCCAATGTACATGAAAAGTATCAAATAGGATAGTGACCTTGACCATCGACCTAGCAACCTCAATTTAGATCGGGGTCATCTACTGTCCAAGGCCAATGCACATATGAAGTTTCAAGCTAATCAGTCAATTCGTTGACGAGTTATTGATCGGATACCACTTAATGTGATAGTGACCTTGACCTTTGAAGAAGTGGCCTCAATTTCAATAGGTCATTTACTGTTCAAGGCCAATGCAAATGTGAAGAATCAAGCCAATCGGTCAATTTGTTGACGAATTATTGATCGGAAACGATTTTCACACTTAGTGTGATAGTGACTTTGACCTTTGACCTAGTGATTACAATTTCAATAGGGGTCATATACTGTCCAAGGCCAATGTAGAAGTGATGTACATGTATCAAGCTAATCGGTTAATTTGTTGACGAGTTATTGATCGGAAACGATTTTCACACTACATGTAAATGTGATCGTCACCTTGACCTTAAAGCCTTGAACAAAACCTTTAAAGTCACCTTGACCTTAGCTCTTTAAACCTTGAATAGACTGATTTGACTCTATCAAATATTCTTGTTTGTTATTTGTCCTTTTTTATAATAGTATTTTATTTTATTTATTGCATACGTGATTAACAAAATAATCCAAATAAAACTGGTATTACTTATATATACATTTAATTCTAAGGTCTTTCTGTATTCATGGTCTTAAATCAACTGTTACTAAAATTGCTAGAAAATCTGATGTCAGTATTGTCTGTATTATTTCAAAAAGAGATACTGCATGGACATTTTCTCTGATAAACAGAGATCGTAGAAATGTAAACATTTAACACTAGAACAAAGCAACAAAAGCAATAAATCAAACATTGGAACAAACTAAATAAACCAAAGTTTATCAAAATAGCAGCCAGCATGCTGTGGTAAACAGACTCGCATGCATTTCGGAATACTATACTGTTGTGTATATATATATATATATATATATATATATATATATATATATATATATATATATATATATATATATATATATATATATATAAGATCAATGATTGCAATCAAAATGCACTAATTAAGCAAACAATTAAATAATTATCTTATAATAAAGAGGAATGGTTCAATTGCATATATTTATATAGATTTTAATACAAATATCATATTCAAATAAACATTTGACAATTTGACATTTTAGTAAAATTGAAGCTGTCAATTCAGCAAATCAACTAATCAAAGAATCAAAGGACTGAGCGGTATTAATGACAAAATGACCATGTATATGCCCTTTCAAGGTCATTCTGAATCTGAAAAGATACATTGATAACATAAATTTATCCTACACAATATTTAGTCAGTATATATATTAATTATAAATGTATATTGTGGTTACGGTAAATAAAAGTAAAAATTGTATTATGTCAATGGCAGCCATCATTTGAATCGATAATAGCAAAAACGTGGCATGATGCCAGACAAGCACCTCGTTTTTTTGCATGTCTACAAACTCATAAACTCAATTCCACTGAGAAACACCCTCTGAACTACATTTTGCAAACGGGTCCACATACCAAGTACAGGACTAGAAGGCAATAATTGTCAAATACAAATAATGAATTGTGTCTTTTTCTGGTTGCCTTATACATGTTTACCCACAATTAAGTGCTCCTAATTTTTAACCTTGTACATTAAGGTTGTAAGAAAAAAACCTGAATTTGTTCATATTTTATTTATTTATTCAAATACTGTTTAAAAAAAGTAATATCTTTTAAAAACATATTCTGTGTATTATCCTCACTTTGAAATAAAGGTAGAATGTTTACTTTTCTTAATAATTAAATATATAAACAAAGGTTTAAATATTGTTGCGTTGTTATTCCCACGCTTTTCGGAGAAAAAGTGGGGATTATGTGGCTATCTCCGTCGTCCGTCCTTCCGTCCTGGCCACTATCTCCTCCTACACTATATAAGCACAAGAACCTTGAAACTTACACACATGGTAGCTATGAGCATATGTGCGACGGAACTTTGATCTGACCCTTGGGTCAAAAGTTATGGGCGTTGCGGTGGGGCCGTCAGAGATTTTCCTGTGACAGCTATTCAAAAACGTCTCATAACTACTATGGACCTTCAGATATTGCTTTCATATTTGGTATGCATATGTATCTTAGGACAACAACTTTTTATGCTCATACCATTTTTTTACCCCTGTGACCTTGACTTAACTTGAGGTCAGTTTTCAGATTTCGAAATCTGCTACCGCGATTCAAAAAGGCTTATAACTAATGTGTCCCTTCAGATATTGCTGTCATATTTGAAGTGCATGTGTATCTGAACAACACCTTTAAATGCGCATTCATTTGTTTACCCATGTGACCTTGACCTTTAACTTAAGGTCAGCATTCAGGTTTTTAAATCTGCGACCGCGATTCGAAAAAGGCTCATACCAACTGTGTCCCTTCAGATATTGCTTTCATATTTGGTATGCATGTGTATCTTGACAACACCTCTCCATGCGCATGCAATTTTTTAACTTGGGGTCCGAGTTCAGGTTTCAAAATCTGCGACCGCGATAAAAAAAAAGCTCATAACATTTGTGTCACTTAAGATATTGCTTTCATATTTGGTACACATGTGTATCTAGACAAGACCTTTCTATGCGCATAAAATTGTTGACCCTGTGACCTTGACCTTAAATGTAGGGTCCGGTTTAGATTTTGAAATCTATTATGTGGTTATCTGTGCCATCTGTCTGTCCATCCTGGCCACTATCTCCTCCTACACTATTAGCACTAGAACCTTGAAACTAACACACATGGTAGCTATGAGCATATTTGCAACATTGCACTATTTGGAATTTTGATCTGACCCGTGGGCCAAAAGTGAAGGGGTTTGGGGTTGAGCCGGGTCAGAGATGTTAACTCATTTCTTTTTTAGGTTATTTTACATTAACTTCTCCATTTCTTGACCAATTAACTTCAAATTGATACTGAACATCTCTTTACTTTTCAGGTGTTGTTAAATAAAAATCAACTAATTCGTTGACATGTAATTTCGTGGATTTCAAATTTTCCTGGAAGACTGACCGTCATAATAATTAAACTTTTATTTAAACAAACAGAGTAATAACAAAGCATTATCTGCGTTGACAGCAAGACTTGAGGTTAATGTGCACTGAAGCATGAAAGTGTTGCTTTTATTGTCGATAAGAGCGATAAAGCGGCGCACTTGTGGGTCCCCGCTCGCTAATTGCCATCAATGTTGTTTTGAAAATATTTGCATTTCTCTACGCAATTGGTCCCCTATTAGTTACAATTGAGTAATTAAGTTCCCAAAATGCACGTGTGAAAATCGTTATGTCTCTTAAATTGACACTAATTGACATATGTGATAAATCTGTAAACTGTTAATTTGACGACCTCACGTAAATGAGAACAATAGTTGATGAACAATTTAAATACCATGCTTGATTAAAAAAAATAACATTAACATTTTCAAATCGGAAATATTTTAATTAGTCAAGATATAGTGTAATGTGACCTACTGAAGTGAAGTAACTGTTACAAAAACCAAGTATCTCGAATAAACGACAACAAAAGCAAATGTCCGAAATGACATTCTGAAAAGACTGATTTCGGATTAAAAATGTATAAATAATCGTTGGTACTTGAATTCGTGGTTCAGCGAACCAATGAAATCCATGAAAATTCGTACCACAGGAAATTTAATGGTTTTACAGTAAATTAATGTTTTGGTATTACCCACTACTGTCGAGGCTATGAGATAAATGCATAATGGGTGTACAGTAAATCACCTGCACTACACACTTCAAAACATTCCATAGGACCCTTTAACCAATCACCTTCACTACACTCTTCAAAACAATCCATAGGGCCCTTAAACCAATCACCTGCACTACTCTTAATAACAATTCATAGGGCCCTTAAATCAATCACCTGCACTACACTTTATAAAAATCCATAGGGCTCTTAAACAAATCACCTGCACTACACTTCATAACAATCCATAGTGTCCTTAAACCAATCACCTGCACTATCCTTTTTAACAATTCATAGGGCTCTTAAACAAATCACCTGCACTATCCTTTATAACAATTCATAGGGCTCTTAAACAAATCACCTGCACTATCCTTTATAACAATTCATAGGGCTCTTAAACAAATCACCTGCACTATACTCTTTATAACAATCCATAGCTAGGGTCCTTAAACCAACCAGTCACTTTTTTCTAGTTAATCTAGGTTGTCATAAGTATTTTCTTAACGGCTTTAATTTCTTATTGCAGCTTGATAGAGATTTCTTACATATTGAAAAAAAAAATCTAGAGAAAAATTCTAGTTTAGTAAATTTAGTCTTTTGTAAAAGGCTTGTGAGTGATTGCCTAAGCAGTGTTACTGGTCTTACAGTGATTATAGCGCTCATTATTTGTGTTGAATGTACTTTCATTTAGAAGTTAAAACAATACAATCAGAAATCAAACATGAGATCTACTTTGGACAAAGAACCCACTGTTTAATGTAAATCTATTCTATAATTACTCCAAGCTAAAAGGCCTCCCGTACCTGAGCATTATATACTAAAATTAAGTTCTGTACTGTTTGAATTGAAACCCACCTTCACACTTCTTGTTTTTCTGATGCATGGTTATTAAGGACACAGGCTAATGTCATCACAGGAAATATTAAACTCCCATGAATACGAAGTTCAGGAAATTTCCGAGTTAAAAAGTATTTCTGTGAATACAAATAAATAGTTCAGAAAAGACACAATTTCAAATTAATTTAATAAGTCATTTCCAAAAATTTGAAAGAAAGTGTAGTCGTAAAATTTCATTGTATTTGATACTTTTCACCAAAAATTCCGGGAAAAAATGTTTTTGTTAAAATACAAGAAATTAAAATTGCAAACTTGACAATACTTAATCCTCATTAAAATTGTGACATTATAGTTCATTGATTTCTAAACACGTTTATGTGCCAAAGTATTTCAGAAATACCTGTGATTATTGAAGGCGCACTTTGTGCAGCACAGCTGACTGTGGTCATCACATAACATTTCAATTTTGTCATCCTTGTTTGCTTCACACTTTAATAGAAATTCCTCCACCTGTTTGGAAACTGGCCATTTGTTCATTTCATGCCTTCCATACGCTGAATGTTTTTTAAACCACTTATCATGCAACAGAATACATTTCCAACAATAAAGTTTCAAACATGTTTTGCAGTAAAAATCTGCATTTGCTTGCTCTTTGCATGACGAACAAATAAAATCCTCGACCTCATCAGAGCCTATGGCTAGAGAAGACATAGACAAGTCTGCCATTTTGATAATTGACTTTTTAAGCAAACAAAACATAAAAACTTAAGTTAAGCAAAATTCTTAATTTCACAGTATCTCTGTGAATACGAATAACTAGTCCAGAAAAGACACAATTTAAACCTCTGTGTATTACAAAGTCAAGCAATCATAAAATATCTAGTGAACAAAAATGCAGTTAAACCTCAAATGAGCGTTCAAGTATTTTGAACTGAATAGACACCAAATAAACCGTCAAATGACATTCAATTGTAAGCAGTAAACAGTGTAACTATGTAAAATGTAATTGGACTATGGGTCACGTGGGTATTGAATATATTATATTTTAAATTGTGGCAAAGAAGATACCTAATTGAAAATTAGATCCTGTTTAACAGATTGATGGGTAAGACTAAATGCAGTGAGTTTGAATGCATATTGATAAATGGACAGAAATCTAACAATGTATAAGGCATGTGGTATGTAAAGGACAACATGACAAATATTGTTCAATATTTCCTAACATGAACACGTTCTCTGATTACATCATAATTATTATTCAATATTTTCTTACATTAATGTGTTCTCTGATTACATCACACATATTGTTCAATATATCCTAACATGAACACTCGTTCTCTAGATAGTGCAAACCAATATTATGATACCAGATCAAGCGACCTTCACCTTACACCTTATGAGTTTACTACTTTCTACCAAAGAAATCACTAAACCTTGTGACATTGACCTTGGCATGTTGCCCTAAACATAAACAGGTGCCTTAAGTTTTTCACAAATAACCATCATACCAATTTGCAAGATTGTATACCAATGCATTCACTAGATATCAAGCAGGAAAATAGTCTACATAACGACCAACGGATAAACCCACGGTTGCCATATGCACAGCAATATACAAGCCGATTCTTGGGGAAATTTAAGGGAAATTTAAAATGATTGTTCATTGTCGGCCTCTGATACTACTTAAATGTTACCCCTGATACTCCTGAGTATACTTAAATGTACCCCAGGTACGAAACATATACAGAAACCTACCCTGAAGTTATAACACTTAATTGGTCTTATCGGCATTTATTTCAAATTAATTATGTTCATTTTTATGTCAATATTGTGTAAAATGGCCTATATATTATCGAAACTCCTGCTCAAAAAGCATCTTGAGGAACTGTTTTTTCAAAGACAATTGTGTTTCGTATTCCGTTATACGACATTGGATTTTAGGCGGAAATAAAACTCAGGTACAGTCTAAATTGACCGGGTACGTGTTAGTATATTTTCCGTTCCCGGGGTACTTAAAATATTCTTAAGATTACCCAGACAACATGTAATACGTAGTACCCGAGCCGACAATGACCAATCAAGCAAAACTTAACTACATATATAGGAACTTAACAAACTTGATTTTAAAAGTGTTGTAAGTATTATTTAAATTAAAGTAATTAAAGAATGCCAATATCAAAACTACTATTTCACACAAGTCTGACAGGCAAATTGCACAAAAAGCAATACAAATAATATGTTGATAAGTTTCCCATGCTTATTGGAATGTGTAAAATTAACAATTGGCTAATTTGCTTAAATATTGAAAATTCTTCAGCTTAGTGGATAGATAATAACAATTAATGGTTGTGGATATTTATACTTGTCTATTTCACACAAAGGAATTTTCTTTAGGCGAGCTATTCAAAATATTGTGAGGAATATTGATTAGTTTTAAAGGGGCCTTTTCACAGATTTTGGCATGTTTTGATGTTTGCCATTAAATGCTTTTTATTGATAAATGTAAACATTGGATCTAAAAAAGCTCCAGTAAAAAATCAAGAATAAAATTAAAAATAGGAAAAAAAAGTAGACCGCATCAGGGCTCGAACCAGTGACCCCCAGAGTCCTGGAGTAAAAACCAATTAGACCGCTCGGCCATCCTGCCAAGTATGTATGAGAGACGAATTTTATACTTTATATAAGCAATCTTCGTAGTTTCTTATTTTTAAAGACAACAACAGAACTCTCCAAATTATTCAATCGTTTCGCATTGCAACACTTTATAACTTTCAGGGTATTAATTCGTCAAAAGATGCATATAATGGCTATATAAGACCATGGTAAATGTTCAGTATTACTGTTTCCTCACAAATATCATAACTAAAACGAAACTTTGCGAATCTGAAACAACTTTTTTCAATTTTGTCAATTTACTAAAACGTGAAAAGATCGCTTTAAAACATCATAGAAGCTTGTTGTACCAAAGAACATTATTTTGTTCCCCATAAAACTGTTTGAATTGTTTAACTAAAGGATTACAGTAGCATAAAGGGGTATAAACACCGATATTTTCAACTTACCATAAACATTATTTAAGAAATACATATTCTTGCTTTTCAAGCAGATAATGTTTCCAATTTGATAGTACTGTATATTATATTACTTTCTTTTTATTTCTGTATATTTACAATAAATCTATATAACATAATATATATTAGTAGTTAGCTTTCCAATTGAACAGATGCCACTAATGTACAGGACAACTGTAAATACATGTATATAATGCTTGCATTTTAATTTGTTTAATAATCCATTATAAACGTTCATCTGAACTTGAAATTGTGTTACTAATTAAATCAGTTATTAATTTAATTATTAATATTAATTAAATTTATTTCCAAATGCTTCACGTTCATGCTTATATACATAATCTCGTCTATGTAACTTATCAAGGACACATAATAAATTAATTGGTTCATATTCTATTCAACACTTCACAAAATAAGAAGCCAAACTGTTTGTAAATAAAAATTTCCACACCTTTGATAATTTATAATTTACTATTATTTGGCACTCGGCATCAAATGTCCGGGAAGTTTCAACGAGTGCAAACAAAGCAAACATCAAACAAACATTTACATAAAACAAAACGGTTGTAAGAATAACTATAAACTGGCGAGCAAGCAAAGCTATGCCAATATATCTACCATTTTCATATGCAACTTACATCTATCTGCAAAAGAATGTGAAAAGCATTTTAGGGAAAGGCAAAATGACAATATTTTATGTGTAGAACATTATATCGTATGTGTAAACAATTTGATGTCTTGTAATTATTATTTACATGTAGTTCTGATTATTTATTTTTTTCAATTTTAATTAAGAAATAAAAATGCTTGCTTGCTATTAATTAATAATATGTATATATTAATATAAATTTCTGTCATTTGGCTTGAATACCTTATACGCCACAGTCTTATTAACCCATAAGCAAAAAGCAGTACAGAGTAAAGGCGAATTGAACACTCTTCCATTTAAGATGCAACCATGTTCCAGAGTAGTAAACAAACTATATAAAAATCATTTGGCTCGAGTCATCGTTTGTTTTTTTTTGGTAAATTGTTTTATAACGTAGGATACAAGTATTTTACTGCGTTCCACTGTGAATGGCGGTGTATCACCTCGAAGATTATACATGAAACGTAAGAACATCGAACTTCACCGCGATCCAACGCAATCCAACGCGAAGATAGTGAATCTGGGTGAATCTCTATGGAGATTATTTTGAAAACATTGGCGGTGATCACACACGACTGCGGCTGACATCGGGTGATGAACCGCGCAAGATCGCATGAAATTGTCACCCAAAATAAATAATGTTCACCGCATGTTGGTGATTTAGGCAAACATCGCGGGTTGCGTAGTGTATTTATAAAGGAAAATGGTTATATTAATGCATTTTTTTAGGCAAGAGGGCAAAGAATGCCCTTGATCGCTCACCTGTGTAATGGGGCTAGCCAAATTTTACCCCAGGGGCATGTGTTGAACATTTTTTTTCTCGACGACAAAAATCTGACATCACATACCACATCAAATGAATATGCTGTGTGTTTGTTAAGTTGTTACGTTACCTAATACCAGGGGGGTAAAATTTTGCTTAAAACTACTCGCCCTTCAGGGCCACCAACTTGTAAAAGCAGGTCGCCCATACCGATTTTGTGGTCGCCCTGCATTTTTCAACAGCAAATATATATAATTCATAATTGTGTTAAAAACAATACAAATTTTTACTTGACAAGCCATTCTAATTATGTCTGTAAACATTAACCATGTGTTGACTTGTGTAAATCAACAATAAGACAAAAAATAACCAAGTTTTTCATCTTTCATTCACCCATTGTCCTATAATCATTAAAGGGGCCTTTTCACAGATTTTGGCATGTTTTGAAGTTTGTCATTAAATGCTTTATAATGATAAATGTAAACATTAAATTTTAAAAGCTCCAGTAAAAAATCAAAAATAAAATTTTGAAAAGGAAAAATAAGCAGCAGGGCTCGAACCAGTGAACACCAGAATCCTGAAGTAAAAACACATTAGCCAACTGAGCTATCCTGCCAAGCATACATAAGATGTGTATTTTATACCTTATATAAGCTATCTTCATAATAGTTTCACAAATTTAAACGACAACAACAGAACTCTCCAAATTATTCAATCGTTTCGCGTTGCAACGCTTTATAATTTTTAGGTTTTTAAATTGTCAAAAGATGCATATAATGGCTATATTAGACAATGGCAAATGTTCAGTAATACTGTTTCCTCACAAATATCATTACTAAACCGAAAATTTGCGAATCTGAAACAACTTTTTTTCAATTTTGTCAATTTACCAAACCGTGAAAAGATCCCTTTAATGCATGGTGTCAGTCTTTCAGTAATGTGCCTAATAAATATACCAGTCTTACATAATATTATTATCCAACACATTGTCCAACTATTGAATTCGGTAAGTCAAAATTATCACTTATTTTCAATAAAACTATCCAGTTTAAACTTATATCTGATGTTTTCTTTTTAATTGCTTGTAATCTCTTTATTCTAGCTTTTTGTTTGTTTATTTGGTCAGATTTTGGTGTATCACTATCTTTATTATCCTTGTAATTATTGGCTTCTAAAAAGTAAGTATGTTGATTTGTTTCGACGAAAACATAATGCGGGAATTTAAACATTGTCCCGATACACATTACCCCATGCGCACTGCAGACTGGTTACAGTTCCAGCATAAACACAGCATTTCTATCGCTATTAAACGACCGCTGTGTCTATTAAAATGACAACCAGACTAGCACGTGTTACCTTATCAAAGCACTGGTTGATCTAGAGATTCCATTCGCCCGAGGCTAAAATGCAGTCGCCAATTCGAGCAGGCGACCATTATTTTACACCCCTGAATACATGTACAATATAAAATATTTAAGTCTCAACAACTACAAGGAATGCACATATTGACCCCAAAGAAGGATTTCAACAAACTTAGTACAGGACCATTATATGATGAGCATTTCCACTTTAGAAACCTGCGAAAAAAACTAGAACAGTCTTTTTAATGGAACACATTTGGATTTCATGCAAAATATCAAAGCTGCAGCAGCAGGCATTATAGTTTAACAAAGGAAGTTATTATGCTTCATGTAAATACATCCACACAAAAATGTGATTCTTGGCCATTTTGTTTGAAAGGGCTCCATTTAAATATCTGTGTACAGGATCTACCAGATGTACATACTAAATAGTTGGTCTGAGACTTATGAATCATTTTGTTTAAATCATAAGTCTTTATTAATCACGAGACCACTGACATGAGGGGCATGGTTTGGACAAACTTTGTAGAGGATAACTAGATTATAAATATCAAAGCTCTATCACTTGTAGTTTCAGTATAGAAGATTGTGTTACATGTAGTTAGTTATTTAATCAGTTTAAATAAACCCCTTGGGCTCAGCCAGTTTTGACAGAGAGGGCATGATCTGATTAAGCTTGGTTAAAGATGGCTATATCATGATATACAACGCATATCAAATCCCTAACCTTGGTTTGGGAGAATATCTGTACAGTGTATACTATTTAGAGTCAATATAAATGATGTCATCCCTATGGCCTGGCCAGTTTTTACCCCCGCGGGACATACTTTGAACCAACTAAGAAGAGAACCTATATATGATTTACAAGACAAATATTAAACCGTGACCCTTCCAGTTTCAGAGATTACAAATGTTCATGCAATTAATGTTTAATTGTATTCTACATTTACATTTAGTTCTGCTGATTTCATGCAATTAATTTTTAATTTAATTCTACATTTACATTTAGTTCTGCTGATTTCAGTTGCAGTTGACACAAATGCTGTGTTTTTGGTTTACTTGTTCTACATTTTAATTGCTTGACTGATGATGTAGCACAACATCATAAATGCTAGTTATTGCCAGGTAGTGTGTGTGTTACAGGTGGTGGTGGTGGGGGGGGGGGGAGGGAGGGCAGTGTAGTCCGAAGAATAAAAGTACAAGAAAGAGTTCACAAGTCAATCTTTAAAACAAAATTAGTTTAAAGCAGAACTGTATACTTATGACCTTTAACCTTGAGCTGCAACTGTTCACCCAGAAGCATTGTATTAATGAGGAAGATAATATTCCTAATAAGTAGTAAAATTAAAGTCCATCCAGGAATGTTCGTGTTACAGATCAAACACTTAAACCTACAGCATGGACGTTACAAATCAGACACTTTAACCTAGAGCATGGTTACAAATCAGACACTTTAACCTAGAGCATGGTTACGAATCAGACACTTTAACCTAGAGCATGGTTACAAATCAGACACTTTAACCTAGAGCATGGTTACAAATCAGACACTTTAACCTAGAGCATGGTTACAAATCAGACACTTTAACATAGAGCATGGCTACAAACCAGACACTTTAATCTAGAGCATGGACGTTACAAATCAGACACTTTAACCTAGAGCATGGACATTACAAATCAGACACTTTAACCTAGAGCATGGACATTACAAATCAGACACTTGAACCTCAAATCAGACACTTAAACCTAGAGCATGGAAGCTTTCGGGGACACATTTTCTGGTAGTCAGGGACGATTAAATATGACCTGACATTAAATTCCTTCTAGGAATGCAAACATTACAGAGATTATATTAATTTCAGCCAGAATACACACACATGCACAAACACACCAGAACTCAGGCATAGAGGGAATGTTTGACTAATATACATCCTCCTTCAGGGGCCTAAACATGCCCAAAGATGTGAACAAGTCCCTTTAATGGCTTATCACCAGTGCATTTTAAATTGAATGTTTAAGATATGGTTCTTCAATGTCTTATTATTGCAACCATTACTAGCTCAAGGCTTCAAGTGATTTGGCAGGTATAAAAGCAATTCAGTCTATGTAAGTTCTTTTTCAAATTGCCCGACACTGACACACAAAGAGATTTGTAGAGCGGTTATAACTAATAAATATACATTGACATAAAGTAATTCACTGGTTAAGGTAATCACATTTAAGAAGCTATTTTAAAGTTTGAATAGCGAATACTTTTCATAATTGGACCAGAGAGCAGTTCAAGGTATAATATTTCCATTATAATTATTCAAGTATGTTTACAATTCAAATAATCAAATAAGCAATGTCAGTGTTCTGGCATAAAAATAGTCAAGAGAAATATGTTAATAGATCCGATATTCAGCTTTTAAACATTTCTTTAACATTCCAACAGAGCTAAGTTAAATTAATATACTCTATGAACATTTCTG
Organism: Dreissena polymorpha; assembly: GCF_020536995.1. NCBI lineage: Eukaryota > Metazoa > Mollusca > Bivalvia > Myida > Dreissenidae > Dreissena > Dreissena polymorpha. The sequence continues at coordinate 185,961,278 of NC_068355.1, read as the reverse complement.
CTTGGCAAAATTCTTTTTAAGCTATTGAGTTGGTCACAAGTGAAACATTACATTATGCAACTAAATTTCATACCGTAAATTTATGAATATTATACACACTTTTTTATCTGCCGATGTTTTCTTCAAGTAGGGGTTACGTATAATATACGAGTTTAGAGCAGAACAAAAATTTTCCTGTGCAAATTTTCAACTTAATTGTTGTTATTCGCTTCGCGGCAGCCATTTTGAACTACACCATTACATCAAAGGGGTGCAACATGGCTTGCGCTGTCGATCGCCATTTGAGCCATTTACAAAAATATTGAGAATTTGGCACAATAAAAATCTTATTTGCGAAAATGCGAAAATCTAGTAAAATTTCATTGAAACCATCCGCCATTTATATCGGACTGGTTTTCTATTTTTGTCTCTTTGTTTTAATGAAATTGTTCGCAATTCGAACAGTAAATGAAACCCGGTCTGTACCCGATTATGAGACATCGCTTGACCTTATTGTTATTGAATCGCCCATGGTAGCTGGCCAAGCAACATTGAGCTCGCTTACACATGAAATGATGTTGTCGAATGAAACGTAAAAACGGGAGGAGCTATCGGATAATATTGGGTCATCCATGCGCAGTGACAGACACTGTGTACTTAGAATACACAGTTAATATCGTCGTCTGTCTACAAAATAGCGACTGGACGCTTGGTCATATAAAGAAATTAGCAAATGAAAAAAAACACCTGACAATACCCATAAATAAATATTTCTTAGCTGACCACTATTTATCTTCCTACGGCATATTTACCATATCTGAAGTGAAGCATGGTAATTAAATTATTAGTTTTATGATGCTTATAGTCTATTACACCTTTCTGCCGATTGCCGAATTAAATTGAAAGGTGATAATTAATTAATTTGTTTTTTACTCCCAAACTAGCCTTAATGACAGCAGCATATTTTAATTAAAGAGATCATGAAAAACACTAGGTGTTTAATTGTATTTTAAGTTTAATTAAAGTATCGAGTTTGTAAAACTTCGGAAAAGTAAATCATCTAGACAACTATATAACGGAAGTAACCATTTTGTCTTCTTATTACTCAAGTACGAAAATGTTTGGGCAGACTGCAACCAGATTATGTGCAGAATAAAATACACAAAATCTGTGTAGAATATGTGCAGAAAATATTTGGTGTCCATTTTAAATGAGTTGAACCAGATTTCTATTTATAGATTTTTTCAATATAAACAAAGAACGAATTCTGTACAGATTTTACGAATTATTTAAATTAAGCAGAATTTGTTCGAGGCAGAAAAAAATCTGGCAGAATTAAATCTGGGGAGAACCAAAATGTGAGAATAGAATTCTGTGCAGAATAAAATCTGTTTAATATTAAATTCTGTACAGAAAATTTTCTGTACAAAAAATGTATGCTGGAAGAAAAAGCAAAATAAACAGACCATCAATAAATAACATTTTTTTTATGAGATTATAAAATGTAAACAATAAAATGTACACAATGAAATATACTGACAGTACCAATATTTTTGTTGTTGTTGAATTGATCACATTATGACAGGGTAAAAATTAAACAATCTAACACCCCCTATTTTTAGTCTCAATTTAAACAAGATGATTTCATTTATTTCCTGGAGTAGTCTATTTGGAGTGTCACTGCCTTGTTGAAGGAGGTGTCATCTGGCACTGTTTTGCTGTGGTCTTTGCACCACATCCAGACATAACCTATCGGAAAAAAATAAATGTTTACACATTTACATATTTATATCATTCCTCAACAAGGGCACCGCATAACAGGTGCCAACGCTCGGCTGCGGGTGCAGTTTTGAATAAATAAAAGCTTGTCAGATATATATATTTTTTTTTTAGAGGCCACAGTGACCTTGACATTTGACCTAGTGACCCAAAAATAATTGTGCGTGTAAAACTCATCAAGGTGCATCTACATATGAAGTTTCAAAGTTGTAGGTGGAAGCACTTTGATTTTAGAGCAAAATGTCAAGGTTTAAGCACGTCAGAAAGGCTGACGCCGGACGGCGAGCTGGCTATGACAATACCTCAGGTTTTCTCCGAAAACAGCCGAGCTTAAAAACTGATACATGGTGAAACCAATTTATTCTAACTACTCAGTTTCAAACAGTAATGCCATACCTGTATTAAAGACATCATACATCAAGTGCCAGCCCAACAAAATTCACTTATAGCACAAACATCCAATTGAATTTCAAACCATTGTTTGATTCTAGTATTAATTAGACCCAATCCCAATATTATTGGTATTTAGTAAATGTTACTTTGACCTTGATCCGACTTAAACTGCAAACAACTAAATTTTCTACGTGTGCATTATTGTTTGATTTTGTTGGATTATTGGCTGTTGTCAACAGCATATCAACAATATGCCTGTCATATCATTAAGTTAACCAACTCAAAGTATCCTGGAATAGCTGGTTTACCAGGACCAAGTGCTTATACCAAACAGTGAAGCTAATGTCAGTAAGTTGAGTAACAGACAACTGCACTACTTCATTCAGAGGAAGGGTGAGAATGGCTGTAAAAAGGATAAAGCTAACACACAGTTTGTGTCCAATACCTCCATCCAAGCTAACCCTTTGCATGCTCCCCCAAAATTTATTTTGGGGGGAGCATATATATAGTCGCCAATCTTACCGTCCGTGTGTCCGTCCGTGCACAATTTTTGTCCGGGCTATTTCTCAGCAACTAATGACCGGAATTCAATGAAACTTTATGAGAAGCTTCACTACCAAGAGCAGATGTGTATATTATCAGCAGGTTCTGGTCGGATGATTTTTCACAGAGTTATGGCCCTTTGAAATTTTCCATTAACTGTACATATAGTACAATTCTTGTCCAGGCTATTTCTCAGCAACTAATGACCGGAATTCAATGAAACTTTATGGGAAGCTTCATTACCAAGAGATGTGCATATTATCAGCGGGTTCTGGTCGGATGATTTTTCACAGAGTTATGGCCCTTTGAAATTTTCCATTAACCGTACATATAGTGCAATTCTTGTCCAGACTATTTCTCAGCAACTAATGACCGGAATTCAATGAAACTTTATGGGAAGCTTTACTACCAAGAGGAGATGTGCATATTATCAGCGGGTTCTGGCCGGATGATTTTTCACAGAGTTATGGCCCTTTGAAATTTTCCATTAACTGTACATATATTGCAATTCTTGTCCGGGCTATTTCTCAGCAACTAATGACGGAATTCAATGAAGCTTTATGGGAAGCTTCACTACCAAGAGGAGATGTGCATATTATCAGCGGGTTCTGGCTGGATGATTTTTCACAGAGTTAAGGCCTTTTGAAATTTTGTATAAAAAAAAAAAATTCCCCCCAACTACTGTGCCCTCAAGACGTTTCCTTTTATCTGAATATATAGTGCAATATTGTGACAAAAAAAAACTTTGGGGAGCATCACCCGTCTCTGACGGTTTCTTGTTTATTTTTAGTGACACATTTGGGCTCTGTATGCAATCCCTATCTTGGCCTCAATGCAAGGTCATCAATTGAGTCTAGGCAAACTTAAGTTATTGACCAGATACGCCCTACCAGCATTTAATAATCTCATTTTTTATCTTCTTTGAAAACCTGGTCATAAATTTAAATAAAATTCCTACCACTGTTTCATTATGTTAAATACCTAGCAAAAAAAAACAAGACAAAATGTACCTTTGCAGGCAGAAATGATGACGGCATCAAGCACAGGCTTTATGTCATGCTTGTTCCCCGCCAGAACCTGACCTCTTGACCGTTCTTGTGTCTCCCTCGGATTTATGGCTGTTTAAAAATAAATGAAAGCACTTCAATCCACTTAACTAAAAAATATATTTTAAGACAGAAGTTGATCTAAATCAAAATCTGTGAACATTGCTAATCAAACGTTAAATTGAAGCATTTGTCGAAGTTATGTATGCTTTATGATGATACAATCAATGTTTATTTCTCGAAAAGACTAATAAAAAAAGACTTTTATGAAAAAAACTTTTACTTTAATACCTTACATACCCGGAACTAAGTTTCACCATCAGGTAAAAGGCAGCACTGCAAAACTTGCGCAATCCAAATCTTTTTATTGTGGTTGGATAATGTTCCATCAGTTGAACCATCTGGAAAATTATAATCAGTTATCTTTATTAACTTGCCTGCTAATGCAAATAAAATGAGGGTCAGAGGAAAATATTGAGCTTACCAGTACCTAAGACCCAAAGTAACTCAATTGATTTGTGCAGTTTGTCACTTGTGTTCAGAAGATTTCATTATAGCAATACAAGGAAGAATAACCTTGGTGTCTATGTTTTTGTATGTATGGGAACCATTTCCTAACTTAGCGTATTACCATTAAAACAAATGTTGTTGTTTTTTTAAGATGAGCAAAAGTGCTATTATTTGAAAAAAATGTTCAAAACAAGTTTCATAAAGATTTGACATTAAATATTTCCACAACAGTGTTTACATGGTAAATGTTTGAGGCACAATGGATAAAAGGCAATCACAAAAGCTTACAATAAGAACAACCTTGTGCTCAGGTGATCTAAAAGCCTCCTTAAAAGATCTTATATATACATACATAGACTGACATCATATAGCTCACCATGAGCATTTAGTGCTAAGGTGAACTAAAAAACAAAAGTTCTGCTCAATAACTTGAGTTTGGATGGCGATACTGCATATATCATTTGTATGCAGATTCATTGCTTACATACAGACCTAGCATAGGAGTTCATTCGGGGACCAGTCGTTTCAAGGTCAAGGTCATTGTTACAAAACTAGGAAACTATGATTTATGCATTATAAGTTGAATATGCACAAACAAAGTTTCAATTTTAAACAAATTTACAAACAAAGCCAAATACTGTCAACAGATTAAATACATATTTTGATGAAAGAAAAAGCAAATTTTAACATACCTCTGGTAATAATAATACTTTCCTCATAGTCTTCTGCGCCCCATTTCATGGAACATTTTGATTTTCACTTGAAAACTTCGAATGTCAAGTCTCTTTGAGATTTTGTCGCACACTTACAAGTGTACTATCCTTTTCAAAGTAGACTAAACCACCTTTTTAAAGTAGACTAAACCAAACATCTTTAAAACCATATATATACAACACTTTAATAATGTTATGTCTTAATTTCTTAATTGTTCCTATTTATAATGGTATTTTTATTTTGTCACAAAATTTGTTATGTTAAAGCACTGGCATTCCAATGAATATTTTCATAAAACGAGAGCCAAGTAAAGTAAATGTGCTGAAATAGGAGTAAATTTATCACACCTGACGCTGGTGTTTGGGTAAACTTGGGTAATTGGATCTCTCTCTATCTTGGATATCATTGAAAATGTCACTGCTGACAAACAGCAGACAAAATGTCCTAGCAATTTTCAGTATTTTGGGACAATTTATCCAGCAATAAGCAAAGAATAAAAACTTTGTAAAAAAATTAAACCTTATTTCACTCCATTGTAGATTTTTCTTGAAGCCTGTTGGATTAAATTGTAACTTTCTATGTTCCTTATGGTATGAACAAAAGGTACTGCTGTTTGTTTTTTTTGCTAATAATATGCTGTATTTTTTGGTCATTTTAACTATTGTATGAATTGAACATAACTGTTAGTTTTCGGTGAATAGAGAAATGTTTCCTGCAATAAACAATAAGAAACTGAAATCAGAAGTCTGTTTCTTAAATTTTACAAGTCCCATTTTGAAATGTTGAATCTAAATTTTTTCTAAGTCCAACATTCTGCCTCATTTTTCTACCAAGTACAGAAATTCTGCCTGGCTAAAATGCAAAGTGCTAAAAATCTGTCTTGTAAAAATTATAAGTGTTAAAATTCTGTCTTGTGTAATAATCTTTACAGATAAAATTCTGCTTCATTGTAATTCTGCTTAGAAAATCTGTACAGATTGCAAGGTATATTATGTGTCTGTGTCCTCTTTGTACAGAAAAAATGAATTCTGTCTTGATTCTGGGCAGATTTTGTACAGACTCTATACAGAATTTGCATAGAATTTTCGTACAGGCATGTACTGTGTTATGTGTTATTTGAATGTTTAAATAAAAAAAATATGGATGATATAACATGATGCATTCTAATATTTGCATTCAAATTGTGACTATAGACAGAGCTCCAGATAAGGGCCGTACAGCCGTAAATACGTCGAAAGTCTACAAGAAGTACTAGGTAGAACAAGAAATGTACTTCAACGTACAATTTTCACCGACCCTTGAGTGTTAGCCAATCAGAAGACACCTTACGTCTGTTGCTTTTAGAGATATTTGACATTGAACATTATTATTATTATTATTATTTATACTGAGTTATGCGACTATCGACCGCTTACTCATAGATATTGTGCGTATTTATTAAACATAATTATTATTATAATTAATACCAAATTATGCGACTATCGACTGCTAACTCATAGATATTGTGCGTATTTATTGACCTGGCGTGGCGGAATTAACCTCTGACTTATGCAAGTTATGGTTATCACAAAATACGACCAACGGGGAGGTTATAATACATTATTTATCCCGTTAATGCTTTGTAACTGTTTGGTTACCGTTGGGAATTTCCTACACAGTAATGCGCTGGACGGTCGTGATACTCCGCCCCGCATGATCAATAAATACTCACAATATGCTGAATAATTTTAATTTTAAAAAGGTAACAATTGAATCTTCTTCAAATTTGTATATAATCTATTTCAATGCATTAAATACTTAAAACTTCTATTTGTTGTTTTTTTGCCATTCTGATATTTTTATTCATTTTTTCCTCAATTAAAAAAGAGATTTTAAACATTTATTATGAATAAATCGGAAGGAAAAGCGGCTCAAGAGACTAGTGTTTTGATTGGCTGTTCAGAAAATGTGTACGTAGAAGTACAAACATGTATGTCGAAGTACAAATTGTACTTTGACGTACAAATATATACTTTGAAGTGTATTTTATATTTATGTCGACGTACAATTATTGTACTTTGCCGTACATTTCTCTTTTTAACTTGTAGGTCTTCTTGACTCAACCCAAATGGTACGCCATAGTATGTCTTTAGGGTTATCTAAAGAATGCTCCCACTAAAGGGTTCAATACAGAAACCTCCCAGTGACTAAGTCAGTTAGCAGACACCCCATCCACTAAACCACAGACACCGAACCAGCTATAAATTCTGTGGCTAGAAAAAAAAATAAAAATAAGATGCTAGATCTTTAAGCTTGGAACATGTATCACGTTTTAAGATTGATTTTTTTGGATGCATTACTAAATTATTCCAACAATTATAATATTTTGAACACAATCATGTCCATGTATTTATTAAAAATACATGGTTATCAAAAAAAACTTTAAAAGCTTTTGCCCGTAAATTAGGTAGCACCTATAATCATATTATGAATTTGATGCCGTTAAAGCTTCCGACATGAATTCATGTAAATCGACCTCATATTTATAGGAGAAATTTTTAATACGGGCAAAAGCCCGCAAAGCGGGCGTTGACCGTTTATTTGTATCACTTTTCTGAAATACAAAGAGACATTACCTTATAGGGATACAAGTCAAATAATTTCTGCCGTCACCTATTTTCGCGATGGAAAATCATAGAGCGCTGGAGCACATAGGCACTTCGACAAACGCTATATGACACGTAGATGCATTCCTCGTGAAATAATACGGCATGGCAGTAATTATTAAGAAGCGAATCGTACTCTATGTTATTGTATTATGACTTTCTACGATCAAAATACGTCTGTTTGCCTCCCTGTGTGACACTTCCTGTTTCCCATAATGCATTGCAAATTGAAAATTGCTCTAGATGTTGTTAACAAAATCTTAAAAAAGATAACCCGTCTAAATTATTTGCGTACTTCCGGTTTACAAAACCGAATAAGATTAGTTTCGAATTAACTTCTTCAATTAAAAACCAATATTCTATAGTTAATATTATCTCTTTACATAAATAAACAATTGTTTAAAAGTTTAATTTGTTCACAACATGAACGGCCGCGTTTCTTTCGTCGACAACTATACATGTCTGTGTGACGTCACTGCTTTCGTCGATACGTCATTAAGAAGTAAAAATTGAAACTGACATACTCTGGTGGATGTTTACATTGTTGAAATTTAATAAATAAATGGAATGCACTCGATTGGTAAGTCATTATTCAATTAAAATATTGCGTTTGGTTACATGTCATAAACATCAATCTATATACATGTTATATTGCTAAAGATTACCTTTGATAACATGGGAACTGTTTTCGGCACATACAAAAATTCGCCGATTTTAAATTTAAGGTCATTATTATTCAGTCAAACTAATGGAACATAAAAGTTATCATTTTATTAAGTTTTGGAGTTATTTCTTGAGTATATTCTACGTGATTATTCTCAAGACCCTTTCTTTTGTGATGTATTAAGTTACGTTGTGATTGTAAACAATATTGCATCTCCGACTCATACTCGATCATTTTCGTACCAAACTGTTTCAAACTTTAAAAAATCAAACTGTGCTTACATACACATTGGAAATAGACTAATTCATATAGATTCTTTTTGATTTTCTTTTAGAAGCTGCATTGTCAAATGCTGGACTTCACACATTCCATGCAGCATTCTGCTGAGCAAAACTGACTGCATGCTTTGTACTCAACAACGAAGCAATTCTGGACCTATAAAGCTTGACCGGGACTGAAACATTAGCAATTGTGACTCTGTAATGTTCAACCTTAGTGGACTTTAAAGAAACTGCAATTATTGTGAAGAGACTCTGTATGTCTGTAAGCAAAAAGAATATACAGCATAACAAATATCAGGTGTGAAAACAATGTGAAAAAATAGTGAAATTAACAATTTGCAATCAGGCATGTCAAATGAATTGTTGATATTAAAAATGATAGTTCCCAGGCAGCTCTAGACGTTTGTTTCTGTATTTCTGTTACTAGAATTTATTCATTAAATGTATGCATCAATTAAAAAGCACACTCTGTTTAGAGACCATTGTGTTGTCTCATTGTGTGATGATGACTTTGAGTAATACATTGTACATTAAACAATATCTACTAAGTTGTTTTTAAGTATCAGATTTCTTGTTTATTATATAAATGAATTTTAATTTTTGCTTAAATATAAATGTGCATAATGCAGTGCCAGTAGCACACTTTGCAATATTTTAATTACAAAAGAGTGTGTTGTACACTTGAACTTATACCTATAATTAATAATCCTTGCTTAAAAATTCATTTGACACACCTGAGACCATGTTGTCACTTTGAAAAAAATGCAAATAAGCGAAAAGCAGACGTTTAGTCTTGTCAACTGTCTCTGATTACCACTGATTACTTACTTTTGAAGACCATATAAGAAGCGAAAGTGTAGGATACGGTATTCATTTTATTTGATGACTGCTTGTTATTATTTCTTCATAGAAGGCGTACTGGATGAGTGGAGTATTTCTTTTGGTTCTACATCTTTGATGAAGTCAACTCATTGACATTTAGTGCCATGACTGAGCGTGTTTTTTAACTAACAAACACGTGGTAGGAACTTACGGAATATATGCAAACTCATAACAGTGTGTCTAATACTATATGTGTTGAGTGCACAGAAACAAGGGCGAGAAGATAAGGGTATAAATGAACATACTTAATGTGTTATTTTGTTAATGAGCTTGAACATACAAAAACTTGATTTTAATCAATTGGGATGTACATGCAGTTTAATAATCGGGTTGTTATTTTATAATCATATTCATGTGGAAACTGCCTCATTCACATGCAATACGCAGCTGCTGTCTATATGTTTAATGCCACATTCCATAATGACTGAGTATCTTTACTTTCAAAACATGAAAATGAATTAAATGAAATGAAAATAAAAAAAATAATGTAATTAAATTCAGGTGAAAAATATTTGATTATATTTTATTTAAATATGGTTTGGTAAATTATTTACTGGTAAAACAATTCTTGTTGATAACAGTAAATTCGTGATAATAAGTATGTTGTTGTTTATTTTTTGTCTCACACATAAAGTGACAGGTACACTCATATATTTAGTGTTAAGCTTATAATGTGGGTCTTCATCATAAAACTAAATTTTTGCTACTAGTATTTTCTCCTTAGCACCAACCTAGTAATGTTCAATCTGTGTATGCCATAAGCGATAGTTTTTACCAACTGTTAATTCCTGAGGATTCAGAAAAATACAATAAGTTTACCACATTTCATGACATAAGCTCTAACAGTGCGGAAGATATGCAAAGAGTATTGTGTCCAAAGCCAAAGGTGATATTTCTGGTCTGTGTAATTTTGCGCAGTGAATGAGGTCTTTGCACTTCTTTCAAGATAGACGCAAACACTCCCGCAAGCATTGTTGCATTTATATATTTATTAATATTACACTACGCGGCCTGCGATTTTTGCCTAAGTCACCAATCACCGCGTTTGAGCCAACGTGGCAAATCGCGGTGATTCGCCGCAAATCGCAGTGATTCACCGTGATAACACTCTACTGGTGATTCGCTGTGATTCCGCCATGATTTCACTGCGACCATCTCGCGATAAAGATCAGCTGTTGAATCATCGCAAAACACCGCGAATCGCCGTGATTGGCGTTGACAACTATATTTAAATTTCAACTTATTAATTAATGTCATTATTATTAACAATCACATTATATCGCGAAAATGTATTCCAATATGAAAGTAAACACCGTACTTGCTGAATGTCGAATCCTGATTTCCAAACAATATCTTTATTTGTTGAAATAACAATTGTACAGTACGGCTCACGCAAAACCAACAAAGTTCTTGGCTACAGATTCTTTTGTTCTCAAAGTTTCTCCGCAGCCACAACGAGTATTCATTCCAATTCATGCCGAGGCACTCGGCGATAATTCGCGGATAAAAGAAACAGGTACAGATAAAAACCTGATATTTTTACTTCTACGCGATTGTTTGATTATTTGTGTGCTTCTCTGCATACTTCATACAATTACCATCCAATGTCATCTGTCAATGATTTTGAAGGTCAGTAACCATATCGAAGAAAATTACATAGTTTAATCTCGGAAACAAGACTTGCTTTAAACGTTGAAATAAACGATATATATTTGCATAAAACTTGCTAAAATGCACAGACGACACAAATATAAAAAATGTCGACCATTTGAATAAAATCAAATGGTTTATTTGTAAAATGAATACTTTCACCCTGTCCTGATTTTCAAAAAATGACTTTTACATGTGCTTCTAAATTTAAATGTACACATTGCATCAGATGATGTACGCGTCTCCAATCCCGATTGGGCTGCTAGATCAATTTAATAAAATAGTAGAGTGTAAAACTCATTTGATGAAAAAATAGTAAACGTTTGTCTTTACTATTTCTCGAGCAATGTTGAACGGCATATATTTTTGAAAATGGAAGCCGTGATCATTCGGAATTATCGTTATTTTATATGTTTCAAACATAGTTTGTTACACTTAAAATTAGGCGGTTAATCTTTTGATTTGGTGGCATTCTGTTTCATTTCGGACCTCTTGAAATTTTTCAGATCATAATCTCTGTGCTTTATTACTCAAACTTGTTAGTTTCTGACCACGTGTGCTACTGAAAGTAACCATCGGGCTGTGTATCATGGTCCGTGGAAGTTACTAGGACCCGTGTTGATGATCCCTAAATGTTAGATAAGCATGTGCACTATCGTTTAAGTTGGTAAGTACAAAAGTTCTACTGAAAACCACCGATTGCGTCTTTGTTTTATTATCCAATCAAGCCTCGAACATCCATTATCCTGTGTATTACCAGAAACAAGCTTAAGATAAGCACGTGTCGTCTGTCAAAACAATGATTGTATAGCTGTTAACATATCGAAGTAGCTCACACAGTTAATTCCCATATAGTCTCTCGGGAACAGACTTGCATAAAACATTTAAAATAATGATATTTATTTTCATAAGAATTGCTTATATATATATATATATATATAAGTTTGACAATTTCAATAAACAGATATTGGTTTATTTTCACAATATAAACTCCCTTTTCGATTCCCAGAAAATGACTTGTACATGTTGCATTAAATCTTAACTTAAAATAATTTGTTTATTGGTCTTTGAAGAATATTATGAACTGTACACGACATTTGTATGTAGTCAGTATACAATGCAATAATTGTTTCAATAACGAAGGAACTGAAACAGCGTAACGGTTACAATACAGCGCGTTATAATTTTATTTTATTTAGAGGAAATGTCAATGCCAAGTACATGTTTTTTGCCAGGTACCCTGGTAATTAAGTTGAAATTTACAACGAAACTTTTAATGGAAATTAAAATGGATGATATCCATGTTTTACCAACTATGAAATGTTTATTTACAAATAAATACACACACGCCAATTTTCGCGCGCTTTTTATCAGAACAAAGAAATTAATATAATTCATTTGCACCATGTATTTGTGGCTAGAATTTGTAACCAAAAATAGCTGTACACGACGCGTGCAAACCGTGTCAGGTGATTTACGCATGTACAATACAACTGATCTCATTGGGCGCTTATTTCATCAAATCTTTAAATAGAAACATATGCCAAAATTCGTTTGATAATTTCGAACGTTTGTGTATGACATTCTTTGGGATGTATGTGATTAAGACAGTTGAAACGTATGTATCGGGGAATTAAGAGACTCGGAAAAATACAAGGATTACATTACAATCAGTTATGAGTTCTCCATGGCTTCAAACTGTTAATTGCATCATCAAAAACGCAATTATCACTCCTCCAGTTGGGTATCATACAGCTAGGTGCGAACACTGTTTTGTTTTATACGCAGCATTTAAAAAGACAAAAAAAAACTGTCAGTGACATGGGTGTGAAAAACATGTTGACATTTTAAAAAGGATACTCAATTATATCTGCCAACAATGCTAATAATCCCATATTGATTTCATCTCTGTGAAGATTATATATGTACATGTAACGCAGGAAAATCGTTCTTCACCACGTTGAAACATTGCTGAGATTATATTTATGGCATTCACGGTGATCATGCTCGACCTAGCGTGATGGAACACGCGAGATTGCAGTGATTTTTCACCCAAAATAAATAATGACCACCGCGTGTCGGTGATTTAGGCAAAAATTGCGGGCCGCGTAGTGTAATTAAGTACAAAAAGTTTTTCATTTACATATGCAGGGGATACATTTACAAGGTTAATGATTTAGACATGGGACCAAAATAATGAAGTACGGCACCTTTCTTTTTTATGCATAAGTTAAATAAAATCGTTTTAGAAATAATCTTGCCCTAAAACATAAATGGCATCCCTGCATATGGAAAACATCAATAAAACACAGTTTCGCGAGATTTTTATTTTATTTTTTTAAATACTAACATTGTTTTTTAAAAATGGAAACAAAAAATGAAATACATGTTTAAGAGTTTGAAAACAGTACAAGGGGTTACTATACAAAAAGCATAGCTTCATAAACTTGTTTAAGATTTAAACAAATTATATTTTATTGTTTTGCTAAATTACATATTGTTTTGTAAAGAAATTGAATGTTTTGTTGCATGATAATGTGCAGACTAGTGCTGCAACAATATACCGGTATATCGGTATATATCGCAATACGCAATCTGCATATTGTATTGCGATAATTTTCATCATACCGGTACAAAATTTTTACAAAAATTAATTCACATTTCGTCCAGAAAAGCCATCCAAAATAATGATAACAAGGTAAACAAAATAAGCAGTGTAATTTTTTGTTTCGTTAAAATAGCATTCTGAAAAGTATATTATACGGAGTAACGTTGTTACATCGGAGCATTCGTTCGATGCTTTTGAACAGATTATCGTTGAATTAATTGCGCACAGCTGTAAATGTTTCGTTCGATTCTAAATTGAGCATTTTTAAATTTGTAATCCAAATTTCGGAAATACGCTTCAAAATTTTAATGCTAATGTGACAATAAAAAAATATAGCGTCAAATAAAAAGTGCTTTATCCTTTGTCTCAATAAAGAGCGCGCGAAAATGATACAGACATGTAGGACATCGCATGGAAAGTATGGGTGTAATTTGTGTTGTACAAAAATGGGAACATCACGTCAGGTGAATTACGCGTGTTCAGTGGAAAAAAAAAGCCTGGGTTGAACGTTATTTCATCACATCTTTAAATAGTAACAAATGCCAAAATGTATTTGATATATAAGAAAAGTTGCGAATGATTGTGTGTCTTGTTATTCTTGAGCATATTTACTGGCATATAGTAAATATTTACCAAAATTTGCTTTAAAACTGGAATATTCGGGATTATCGGATAATTGGCAAGTTATAATTTTGGTACAAGTTAGCAATATATTGCGATATATTGCAATACGGGTTTTTTAACTGACAATATATTGCAATACGGTTTTTGGCGTATTGTTGCAGCACTAGTGCAGACATATATTACCCGTGTTATCTTTATCAAACATTAAATAAGCTTTTGCACGTAAATTAGGTAGCACATATTATCATATTAAGAATCCTTCATCCGTATAGAATATATTTGTAAACAGTATTTACTGTATCAATCCTCATTTGATTGATGTGTAATATCTAATGGTACATGTTATTTGTGTGGTATCTATCTGGAAAACAATGCCGCCCGTTTCAGGTTACAATATACTAAATCTTTTTGGAGTGCAATGCTATACTCTTTAAAAACCTGAACATCATTTATAAGAAGACACAATTCTCTGTGTGGGCACTTGCCATGACTTTATTTTAGAATGTTTCTTTGTGCATGTGGTAGGGAAAACATTGATGTTTAACAGAAATTCACTCATTTGCTTGAAGGTTAAAGACTACATGAGACGTTGACAGATGGCGGGAAACCCTCATCCACTGGTAGGAACCCGGTAAATTGATGGCTGTAAAACAGTGACCGCTGATTCGCATCGAGTTCTTTCTTGCAAAACGCATGACCCCCCTTTTTTATTGTCTAAATCATTGCGGCTTGGAATGCTCTTTAAGAAAAGGTATGGTTATGGGGGTCTCTATGCGCAAAAGTTTGACTTTATTTTTTGTTGAAGTTATTGCTTTTACATTGAATTTGTGTAGGAAATCTTTTGGTATATTGTAACCTTTCATTATGGGTCTCTATGGCAGCATTGGCATTTGAGTTAGTGTAAAATAACCTCAAACATAAATTGAACGTATACGAAGCCGTCAGTCAATTGAACGCGTATTTGTGTACCGAAGCAACCCACTAGTAGTTTTATCAATAAGAAAAGTAAGAGAATGTTACCTTTTCATCTGAAAACTGTTTATTTTCGTGTTAGATTGGTAGACGATTTCCCGCATAAGGTTATAAATCTAACCTCCTTTTGAAGAACGTTGCTTACATCTTTAACAAGTAATAATATTTAAGTCGAGACGGCAAGTTGGGTCGGTCTCAACTGAAATGAGATTTGAAGGGATCTTTTCACAGATTTTGGCATGTATTAAAGTTCACCATTAAATGCTTTATATTGATCAATTTAAACATTGGATCTAAAAAGCTGCAATAAAAAACTAGAATAATTATTAAAAAAAAGAAACCCTCAACCGGGCTCGAACCACTGACAACAGGAGTAAAAGTCTAAGGCTTAGACCACACGGGCATCCGTGCTCATAAAATGAATGATGTATTTTATACTTCATATAGCAATCCTCGTAGTGTCACACAATATAACGACAACAACAGAACTATCCAAATTAGTAAATCGTTTCGCGTTGCAACGCTTTATTATTTTCAGGTTTGTAAATCGTCAAAAGATGCAAATATTGGATTTTTAGAGCATGTTAAATGTTCAGTATTACCGTTTCCTCACAAATATCATAACTACAACGAACATTTGCGTATCTGAAACCATTTTTTGTAATTTGTCAAATTACCAAAACGTGAAAAGGCCCCTTAATATTATAATACATGTATAGGTATGTTTAATTAAATGGTGACTGCAAAATTGCGAACCATCTGTTCTTTTTTCTGGGTAGGTTTTATTACGCCACATTTGTCGTGTATTTACATCGTCGATACTCACGTTCGGTGATACCTGCTATTCATCTTGAAATCGGTGTATGTTGAATTTTGCCTCGCTCTTGGAAAACTGGTCTTGATTCAAGTGCGTAAAGCGACGTCCCAGATTAGCCTGTGCAGTCGGTCTGTGATTAGCCTGTGCGGGATTATCTAGAACGAAACTTTATGCACATGCATTAAGCCCCGTTTACCCACAGCGCGGCGCAATTTTAATGGCCGTTTTCAAAAAAGTTTGGGACGTGCGGAATATGCAACATACCGATTTAATGCAACGGCATTTTGATGTAAGTACTCTAAAGGATATGCTTCAAATACACAACTATACCAAAACGTTATTTATTGTCCGATTTCCTATGCGGTTTGTTGGCATGTTGCTCGGTTAACATTTTCTTATTCAAAGTTTATGTTTAGTGTGTTCACGAGCTGTTGCTTTATGTAAACCGATTCTTAACACACACACAAATAAAATATGAAACACTGGAAAACTGGACTTCATGCACGTTCTTCCAGTATCGTCCCGTCTTAGTACGTTCGGACTTCCGTTTAATGGAATTTTTTTCGTTTAAATGAAGTCTCTTTTGAGCAAACATTCACTTTAGGAGGAAATTCAGAACCAGGCTCAAATATACCCATAATTGACTGTGTCTTATAAAAACATAACGGCTAATATGAGGTGCAATTTGATATTAAGCCCACAACAAAACGTCACCTATGATGAATACTTTCATTAAATAACGTACACGTGAGATATTCTTTAAATTCGTATCGAATTCCTGAAATAACATCATCATTTAGGTTGATTTGAAATGATTAAATCTTTAAAAAAAATGTAACGTGCATGTTTTGTGTAAATGTAATTTAAATGAGTTGTTAGAATAATAATTATTATTATTTTACAGTGCTTAATATTACATTGTTATAATTTGATTTTATTTGTGTGTAAACAATCGACTACGTCTACGTCTACATCTACGCATTCGTCATCGGATGTATGAGAATAAATTGGTAGAAAGACGCATGTCTCCATGATGATTTGTGCCAAATGAACTAAATTACTTACAGTAATGTAGTCTTACAACGCTTGTTGTAAAACAATAGACGGCCTACCGGAGATAAACTAAGTTCAATAGCATGACGTCACTATATCGATGACGTTACGTCTTTGTTATATACGTCAATGACATCGAACGTCATGGTAACAAAGTTGGGCATGTTTTGTCAAAGAGTGCCACTCTCGGATGGGTAAGTAATGATTCAGTTATGTATTAATTGTAAGGTAAACAACAATCATATCAGGACGAAAAGAAATCAGCACGAACATAAATATATACCAAAAATGACGTGATAAATGTAGATTTGTCAAGAGAAGAATTAGACTTTGTTACAGTTTGGGACTTTTCTAACGCATCACTTTTCAAACTTGAATATCTCAGTTTATTCATTTATTTAAAATTTTACATACGATCATTTGACTACATTCTATGCAAGCTCACGATAAAATCATTATTTCGTGACGATTGAACGCTTTAGCACGTGGGCTAGGTGTGGTTCCATATTTTTGCACGTGGAAATGTTGAAACGCGATTTAATTCTATTTATATTTCAATTTAATTATTTTAGGAGGATTCTTATATAAGGAAAACATAAAATTAATTTACAAAACAATATACCGGTAGCTCGTATTAATATTTATGAGCGCAATCGCGCACTTTGTATTTTACAGACTACCTTTCCCACTTGCTAAAGCATCTGATCGTCACGGATGAATGATTTTATCGTTAGCTTGCACATATTGTAGTCAAACGATCACATGTGCAATTTTAAATAAATATATTTACTCATTACTGAGCTATGCTAGTTTTAAAAAGTATTGCGTTAGAAAAATCACCAATTGTTGTAAATGGCGATATACATGTTATTCCGATTTAATTTCAATTTCATAATTCTAGGTAAGTTTTTACACAAGGAAAACATAACAGTAATGAAAGAAAAACAATATGGCTCGTATGAATCTCAGGAGTGAAACTGTTCAATCGGCATGTTGCAAGCCGTTCAGTTATTAAGACGTGTAAGTTTATGCGTTTTACTTTTCACATTGTTATTATTTAACGTTGTACGAGTTTGCGAATTTGATTTTTGATATGACGTTTTTAATTTGTTAAGTTTTTTTTTTCGATTTCAATTACATTTTCAGGAATTATCAGATATGTGTAGAATTATCCATGGCCTAAATTTCAACACAAGCCGTTCAAAAATAAGGGAGCTAAAGTGATATGATAAAGTGGTGTATTAGAAAAGTCTAAAAGTGTACTCGAAGGTTTCGATAGAAACATGTTGCCTTGTGTGTGTTTTTTTCCCTGAATTTATACATATATGACCATCGCTGTAGGAAAACGGCGCTTAATGCATGTGCGTAAAGTGTTGTCCGAGATAAGACTGTCAGCACTGTCTTATCAGACACAACACCACCCGCTTAAACTGGATTTTCCTTTTTAAACGAAAACTTGCATAACAGCGGAAATAGTCGTCCCTGATTAGCCTGTGAAGTCCACATCTGGGATTACACTATATGCAGCATATTCATTAGTCCCCATTTTCCAAGTGTGCGCCTTATTTTTTCACTAAGCTCGATTTTGTTCACATAAAAAAGTCTGTACTTCATTGTAAATCAAAAAATAACATATGAATGTCAGAATAGATCGTCATCGCAAAGTATTGTTACGTTACACAATGATATAATGTGGACACGGAAGTTCGCACAGGCTAAGCAGGGAAACCGCTTTCCGCCTTACCTGGTTTTTATCATATTTCAGCAGTCAGTCAGTCCTTCCCAATACCAGAAGTTACTCGCTCTTGGTTTCCGGCCCAGTACCCTCTTGCTGGACCCGGACTGCGTGTATGATGTCACCTGCCACCGCGCCTATAGTACGCATGCACCACGATCCCGGAAGGAGAGCCCACAGAAACCGGACGCACCTAGCGGGATCGCGGCACGGGGCGCTGTTGATCCTCAGATGTAAGTATCACGTGTCATAAGTAAATGATTGATGTTCGCTATACATCTTTCACACGGTATTCATTTGGGTGTTTGTTTATCGTTTGTTCGCTCTCAGGTGCCAGCCTGTATGTTTAGATTACTTTTCTATCCATCGGGTGCTATATAGGAAATAGCACTGCACAAAAACAATCTTCCCTTTTTCCCATCCCCGATGAAATTGTACAATGCTCGTTCTGTGAATTCTAGGCTTAATGCATTCGCCTTAAGTGTCATTCTAGATTTACCTGTACAGTTCGCACAGGCTAAGCAGGGAAACCGCTTTCCGCCTTACCTGGATTTTCGTTAAGATGACGCTTCCTATTACACAAATTTCCACTAAAGCGGATTGGATTTGCTAAAAACAAAAAACAACAACAACCGAAAAATTCTAATCCGTTCTACAGGCCAATTAACATATATTCTATAAAATTTATATTTAATGAAATTTTTGAAAATAAAATTAACAATTGTATGTATACTCGTCAAACAAAATAGATTCAATGCTTTAATTAAATCAGTTCCAAATGAATAGCAAATGTATCAGATAGTAATTACCTTAAACAAGCGTTATTATATGCAACATGGCGACCCTGTCAACGATGACGCCTTGTTATTTCAATAATAATTAATGATAAACTCATGTTAAAAGTCGTTTTTTGAACACTTTTTAAGTAACTTTACCTATTAAAGGAAATGCATAAGATTATTTTTCACTTTAATACAACGCAAGTATTTGAAATTAACGCAGTGTTTTTTGTCACGCGTTTCCATGTAATATGTTTGCCTCATTTTGATAAATGTCCGCCCCTTCAAATTGTATGATCGTTTTCTTTTTAATAATTTAGCTACGTAACTATACTGAATAAAATTTTCTTTGAAGAAAAACCTCAACATGCCATTAAGGCAGGATTATCGATAATATAGTGGCCATTTTTCAAAATATTGACATAAATATGAACATTATTAATATTAAAAAAATAGCCGACAACGATCAATTAAGCGTTAGAATTCCCGTGTGCGAGTAACTATATTCACCGTTTTCGGGGTACATTTAAGGATACTTAAGCGTACCCGGGGTACAGTTAAGTAGTACCAGAGTCGACAAAGACCAATCGAGCAAATCATAAAATGTATTACAATTGCAAAGACGCACCTTGATTTAATTATATCCTTCATAATGAGTAAATACTAATTGTATAATTATAAACTACATTTGTACTAGCCACGGATCGTATATTGACAGGAGTTGAATCGAGTATTTGACCCTTACTGTAGTAAATTAAATTGTATGCAAAAACTAACTATCCGATTTTATTGGTTCAAACGTTATCTTGTTGCTTATTAATTCCTCTTTCAAAAAAACAAAACAAATTTTAGTATATTTCCGTTGTTATTAATGGATTTAAAGCGCGTTAAACACAAAAAATAAACATTTTATGTTTTACCCCCGCGCGTTCAACCGTGTCGTAACTTAGTCACGTGACTGGTAGCTATCGATTAGCGCACATCAAAGCGCCGACGTTATACATTTGGATGTACCCATATATCACTAGAAAGCCTACATTTCGTAGCTTTCATATATAAATATATATATATAAAGGTTTTTTTCTGATTTGGGCAGCGAGTTATAACTTTAACTTTTGCAAATAAGGAATGAAGGCGTACGAAAGTAGCGCGCGATCCTAACGCTCCGAACGTTTGGAGTTATATAATCTAGGTTGACATGTTCTTTCTTTATACCGATTTGTAGCGTTTATATGTGGAGTTCAGTTAAAAAATGTCATCTTGCGTAAGACCATAGAATTCTGTATACGATAGAAATAACTGCAATAACCACTGTTGCTGCTGCTAGTATTACTTCTAATAATAATTATGAGGAAAATTAAATAAAGAATGCTTTTACTACAACACCCAGTATATCCAGTAATACTACTATTACTGCGTCTACCGCTATTGCTGCTGTTACTGCTATGACTACTACCCCTACTACAACCACTACTTATAAAATCACGAACAGGTGCAGTACCTAAAACCACGGACTCTAGATTACACGGATAAGAAACAGGACCGTTACGCCAAATATCTTGTTGTGTTTAAGTCACGTGACCGTGTCGTAACTATCGATCTTTTATCGAAGCGCCGAGGTTATAAATTTGATGTACCCACTCACGTATTTTGTTAAATTATAGTTTCATTTCTAGACCGATTTTGACAATTTATATATCATTAAAAAGCTTACGTAACGTAGTTTTCAGATATATAAATATATATTAAGTTTTTCCTCTGATTTCGGCAGCCCGGCGAGTTATAACTTTATCTTTTGCAAATATCATACCGTTTTGGAGTTTTAGAATCTAGATTTACGATTGACATGTTCGTACTTAATACCGATTTGTAGCGTTTATATTTGGAGTTCAGTTTTAAAAATAACATCTTGCTTAGGAGAATAGAATTATGTATATGATAGAGAAAAAAAATGGTATAAAAATGAAAACAAGTAAGGAATGAAGGCGGAAAAAAGTAGCGCGCGGTCCTAACGAACCGAATTGATGCTAAGGTCTTGGCGATTATGCTTTTGTTTAGATACTGGTCATTGAATTTCCTTTGCCATTATTATTATATTTTTTATGAAATATATTGAAATATTTTGTTCTAGAGACATATCAATAAAGCTAAGTATTAATGAAGCTTAATAAATTAACGATTTCAGCTCTTGATTATAACACAGAAAGGGTGTTAATTTTATGATGAAACAGCGTATATAGCGGACCCTCTTGATATTTTTCGGCTTTGCATACTTCAAATATAATGGGTGTCAAAACATTCATCGTTTGTTGTTTATTATCAAAAAGGTAATTATGTAAAATTATATGAAATGTTATTAACCATAAATTATCAATTATTTAAAATTATTTAAAGATTCTTGAAAATCACGGTCAACGGTCTATGCATGTATATTGAAATATCTTTATAAGTTAACAGAGTTATAAATATATAGAATTCTAAATTAAAACTCTGTATTATTTGTATTTTTCGGAAAGATTATTTAACCCCGTTGTGGTCAAATGAGAATGCTGTTTTTAATTATGTTGTTCCGTACACTACCATACACTCTTTATAGGACTACGAAATGACGGAGTTTTTTACCGGTATCCGCTAAATACGTTAAATGTTAATTATTAGATTGTTTAAATGTTTAAAATGTACATGTATAGGTATTAAGCACTAATAATTATTATGAATAAGCTGGCTGACATCTATACAGTATTTAGTTTATGGCAATCTGTATGGGCAGATGACTATAAATGTTTTCAATACGCTACATATCTTATAAACGCAAACTTGAGAATTTGGCGTTACATTACTCCAAGAAATGACCACTAATACCACAAGAAGACATGGAGGTATCATAAAAAGTGTAAACTGACCAGACATTGCCACCTGTGGTTAGGGACCAATATACAAGTATAGGTCCCTGCTGTGGCGTATGACACCATAGTGTTATTTAGTATTGGTCGGCACAGTATCTGATCATAACGAGATAATTGGTTTGTGCTGAACACAGGGGCAATAAAACCACAGATCTATCAATAAACAAGATTATTGAGATATCTTTTATTGAACACCGCGAAAAAATGCTCAAACCATGGACTCTAGATTACACGGATAAGAAACATGGCAACATTCTCAGAATCATCGCTGCTATATGTGTAATCACCTAACAATTCGTCTAAAAATAATTTATATATTTGAGTTGAAGACGATGTACTGTTGTATAAGTCTGAACAAACTATCTGTCTGCCTGTCTAAATCCAAGCCGTCATCGTCCCGGTGAAAAAAATCTGATTTTGAATAGTTGGACATGATGCCCTGATGTCAAAATACGAAATGACGCGCGTAACACCGACCGTGATTTTCAAGAATCTTTAATAAATTGATAATTTAAGGTAAATAACATTTCAAATAATTATACATAATTACCTTGTTGATAATAAACAGCAAACGATGAATGTTTTTGACACCCATTTTATTTCAAGTATGCATGCAAAGCCGAATAATATCGAGAGGGTCCGCTATATACGCTGTTTCATCATAAATTTAACACCCTTTCTGTGTTATAAACAAGAGATGAAATCGTTAATTGATTAAGATTCATTTATAATAAGCTTTATTTATATGTTTCGTGAACAGAATACTACAATATACTCCATAAAAATATAATAATATGGCAAAGGAAATTCAATGGCCGGTTTCTAAACAAAAGCATAATCGCCAAGACCGTAGCATCAGTTCAGTGCGTTAGGAACGCGCGCTACTTTTTCCCGCCTTCATTCCTTAATAACTTTCGTTTTTAAACATTTTTTTCTATCGTATACAGAATTCTATTCTCCTAAGCAAGATGTAATTTTTAAAACTGAACTCTAAATATAAACGCTACAAATTGGTATTAAGTACAAACATGTCAACCGTAAATCTAGATTCTAAAACTCCAAAACGGTATGATATTTGCAAAAGTTAAAGTTATAACTCGCCGGGCTGTCGAAATCAGAAGAAAAACTTAATATATATTTATATATCTGTTTACTACGTAACGTAAGCTTTCTAATGATATATAATTTGTCAAAATCGGCCGAGAAATGGAACTATAATTTAACAAAAGACGTGAGTGGGTACATCAAAATGTATAACCTCGGCGCTTCGCTGTACGCTGATTGTAAAAGATCGATAGCCACAACACGTTAAAACGCGCGGTGGTAAAACATAAAATGTGTATTTCTTGTGTTTAACTCGCTATAAATCCATTAATAACAACGGGAATATACTAAAAGTTATATTTTTTTGAACGAGGAATTAATAAGCAACACGATAACGTACAAACCAATAAAATCGGATGAATAGTTTTTGCATAATATTGAATTTACTACAGTAAGGGTCATATACTCGATTCATCTCCTGTCAATATACACTCCGTGCTAAAACAGACTCAACTCAACGTTCCGGTGCGAAGTATCCAGTTCGATCCCCTCGATATCCGGTCATCGCGACCAGGTGTCGAATCCCGCTGGGTTGTCGAATTTCGTACTACAGCGGATATGTCAAAAGCTATACAGTCGGGACTTCTGGTGGACACGAACCGGCTGGTGTTTTACCAGCATGATGGCGTCACTAAACGCGAAATCGCGGCCTATAGAAACTACATGGAGGTTGTTAACGCTCATGCAGTGATAGCGACGTCTGCTGATAACGCAGTGCGCGGGAAACTTAAACGCGCAGTTTCCAGCGGTCGATGTCACTCAATACGTTTAAGATATTATGAAGATAACTAAATGGAAGTGACTTTATGAAACTATGTGACTTTGTCGTCATGTTATTTAAAGTTGTTTGGGATATGTACACTTGCATGTATCAACAGTGACTCGATTAGTACACATTCAAGTGGAGTACTTACATAAACGCCATTTAAATTCAAACATCCACATTCATTTATGACAAAAATACGCTTCCCTTTTGTTGTCAAAGTTTTTTTTATTTGTTTTGAATACTTAGGAATAGAATACATGTATTGATAATACTAACTTTGAACATTTTGAATAATTTCCCACTTCAGACACAAAGTTATATCATGTATACATTAAACATATTTAGAACAAATATTCATCAGCTTTGTTGTCAAGACATTTTAGTTTAAAGCCCTCCCCGTCAGACAAATTGTGTGGAAAAATTTGTGGACGGACCTACGAACTGACAGACAGACATGATGATGGACAGAGGGTTAGCCTACGGCCACCTATATCATAACACATCTCTGAACACACAGTCGTGTGTTGTTTTTTGGATCCATACAAACAAAACAATTTATTTGATTTTGTAACAATATATACAATAAACAAATATGACATGACACACATATAATATGTATACTATAAAAACAGCATGTTTAATATATCTGAAACAAGATTTTGGTACCAAATATATATTTATAACTTATTATGAACCATAATATCTTTCCTTTTGGTATACATACCAATTTTGTTTACACCCTATAAAAATAATATATGATTTAAGAGCCCAAGAAAGTATCGCCCCTGATTAGCCTTTGCAGACTGCACAGGATAATCTGGTACTACACTTTACGCACATGCATAAAGCCCAGTTGTTCCCAGAGCCAGGCTCAAATAAACATTTCAAACTTATCCTCAACATTGTTTCGTTCATAAAATCTTACATTAAAACAAACACAAATAATAACAGCCATACTGATAAGGAAAGAACACTAGCTGTGGATAATTGATTCAAGTAAAAGCCTGTGCAGTCCTGGGACGACACTTATCGCACCATGCATTAAGCCTGTGCAGTCCTGGGACGACACTTATCGCACCATGCATTAAGCCTGTGCAGTCCTGGGACGACACTTATCGCACCATGCATTAAGCCTGTGCAGTCCTGGGACGACACTTATCGCACAATGCATTAAGCCTGTGCAGTCCTGGGACGACACTTATCGCACCATGCATTAAGCCTGTGCAGTCCTGGGACGACACTTATCGCACCATGCATTAAGCCTGTGCAGTCCTGGGACAACACTTATCGCACCATGCATTAAGCCCGGTTTTCCCAGAGCCATGCTCAATGTAATCGCTTTGTTGACACAGTAGCTTTCCTTACAACTACCCTCAGCTAAGTAGCGGCTCATCTGTATACGTGTATTCAAATATTTTGTTCATATACCGGCATCTAATATTATTTTAGTTACCTTAATATTTTGTTGATTAATGTGGTTTCAAATTTCTTTTTCAGGATCACTCATTTTTAAATGTGTATCTTTTAATATTCAAGATTAAGGTATTGCTTGGGATGAACATTGAACCAAATTTGATAGCCCTAGGCCCAATGGTTATGGATGATAAGATTTGTTAAGTTTTTACAAAATAGACCCAATATAAGCATATGTTTAATTTTGAGACCCCCGGGGCAGGGTCAAATTTGATCCCATGGGCATAATTTGAACAAATTTGGTAGGGACTATTAGATGTCTTTACATACCAAATTTGAGAGCCCTAAGCCCAATGGTTATGGACGAAAGATTTGAAAATTTTCACAAAATAGGTCTTATATAAGCAAATTTTCAATTTTGTGACCCCCGCGCCAGGGTCAAATTTAACCTCAGGGGCATAATTTGAACAAATTTGAAAGAGGTTCACCCCAGGAACATTCCTGAGAAATTTTATCAGGATTGGACCAATAGTTTAGGAGTAGATGTTTAAAGGAAAAGTGAACGCACGGACGCACGCATGACGGACACAGGACCATGGCATAAGCCCCTCGGAGCTTTTGCCAGTGGAGCTAAAAGACAACAAATTTAAATTTAACAAAAACACCGACATAATCGTTATTCCTACCTGGGCTTGAACCCCTTACCTTTGGATTAAAACAGACTGTCACTGTAAGAGCTTGTTCATCCGAATTTTTACAAAAAATAAAACATTGTATTCATAACATAAACAGAAGCCCTTCAAATAATCAAAATGCTTTGCCGTGTTACTTTTTCTTGTTTTATCAATTTATTATTATTATTTCTCATACACGCATATGTTTGTTCATTATGATCATGTGTCTATTGTGTTATTTCGCCATCTGATTTACAGTGTTCATTTAAATATGTTTCAACCTATACCACGAAGTTGTATAAGTACCTTTAAATACAAAATCGCTATACATGAAGTTTGATGAGCCTACATTCAACATTATTAAGCCCATTATTTCACCCGGAAGTGATCATATGGTCCTATACAAACTGCCAGTCAATACAGATGTTGTGTTGTAAAAAGTCAGTTTGACATATTATGCTTATCTTTCTGCAACTGGTGTCAATGTTTTGCTTTCTTAAGTCTCAAAGTTATACATGACAGCTCTACGTGAGATTAGAAGATTGTGCATGTGTGTTTTGTCAATGCAAAATACAAATTGGTGCAGTCTGAAACACGGGCCATGTTATCATTTTAAGTGGGTTATTAAAATGTATTAATATATTAGAATATATTTAGCTTGTGTGCTTACACTTGAAAATAAATAAGGCAGTTTATATTGATGTTAAGTATTTGTAGGTAGGTTCCGGGTCATATACAAATAGCATAAAACCGTGTTAGAAAATGTATAATACAGCCTAAACAGACCTATTTGTTGAACAATAATAATCCTTGTAATTATATATTTTTTAAAGATATTTGTAAGTTGTGGTAGCTGCCCTCTTTATTTTTAAGGTTGTTAACTTATTTACTTTTACCTGTATAGCAAGTGCACTATAGACAGTATTAAATCAAATATTAATAGAATTGTGTGAGTATAGAATTAAGTACGTTCCTACTGATTTAACATATTCGTTTAATAACCATTATTAAGCGAGTTATTTCACCAATAGTACAATAAAAAGCATAAATTAAGCAGCATTATGGTATTTATATACTAAAAGCTTACATCTTGGCATGACAGTGTTTTCCCATACATTCCTCATTTTTTACTGTTATATTTTACATGCAGTTACATTAATAAACTTAAAAACAATGGAAATCCCACATGATTTATATAGTCATTTCCAAGATCGTGTTTTAGTTTAAATTATGTTAATGGTTCATGGTTCATGGTATGGGTTGGTATTGCCCAGTGTTGTATAGGCAATTAGTCGCTTGTCTTAGGTAAGGGATAAGCACGTGTAAGTACTGTTTTTTTTTCGGATACCGCCTCGGGAGTTTCATTATTCCTATGAAGATTTTATATTTTGTATTGTTGTCAATGATAGATATGGTAAATTATGCATGAGATAAAAGTGTGCTGGAGGACTAACGGACGGAATGACAGTCAAAATAAAACAAAATGAGCTGCCCAGGTTCAATAGAGGAAAGTTATATATAAGTGACAAGACAATCATTCGGGATTTAATTGGCATAACATGTCGTTTATTGAGAGTTCAACATCAAACTTATATTGGGAAATACATGTCATCAACATAAACATATTTAATCATTTACATACAACTTGTATATAAAGAAATGTTGGACAAAAACAACATAATCAGTATAATGATGCTTATCTTAAAAAACACAGTTAAAGTACGCAAGATTATAGACAATATAAAACTCAGTGAGCCACAACATATAAACATGTTAGACTAAATGCAACAGATGTACGGTTACAGTTAAGATACTATTTTAACGTTTAATATTGAAATCCTCTTAACAGATATCTCACGATGTTGAAGCTATTTACACAATTCAGACAGGGATAAACAATCATGAAATAATTTAGAAAGACCCTGATCAATATGAGGTACACAAGCGATTGCATGGGGCCTACGGATACTTTCCATAGAGATATTATATTTGCTTTTTCAAAATGCTTATTTGGAGAAGATGAACATATAAAGACATGATTTTAAAATTGCATTTCATTCTGTATTTCAAATAAAGACAATACTTATATTGTTACAAAATACTTATATTTGTGTTTGGTAATTAACACATACAAGTTAACTAAGATTGTGTTTTTTTCTATGTAACAATTTGATCAACATTTGTCACACAATCTACACACATCAAGCTATGTTTAGCTATTCAACAACGGAACACATATGTTTCATGCATTCAATAAAAGTAAAATAATAACACCCCCCAAGTTTAAGGAAATCTGGTCTTAAAACATTTGCTGAACTTAAACAGTGGGATATTTACAAACAAGAGATGTGTTCGTCAGAAACACAGTATGCCCCCTATTGCGCCGCTTTGATTTTTTGTTTACCTTTGACATTGAAGGATGACCTTGACCTTGAACGTCCACCACTCAAAATGTGCAGCTTCATGAGGACGCCGCTTTGAATTTTTTTTTTACTTTTGACCTTGAAGGATGACCTTGACGGTTGGCCTTGACCTTGAACTCACACCACTCACAATGTGCAGCTTCATGAGAAAGCCGCTTTGGATTATTTTTTTGACCTTTGACCTTGAAGGATGACCTTGACTGATGACCTTGACCTTGAACCACTCACAATGTGCAGCTTCATAGGAACGCCACTTTGATTATTTTTTTGACCTTTGACCTTCAAGGATGACCTTTACCTTTTACCACTCAAAAGGTGTAGCTCCATGAGATACACATGGCTGCCAAATATCAAGTTGCTATCTTCAATATTGAACAAGTTATGGCCAATGTTAAAGTTTTGGACGGACGGACAGACGCCATAAATTTGACATTTGACTTTGAAGGATGACCTTGACCATCACCTTTCACCACTCAATATGTGCAGCTTCATGAGATGCACATGCATGCCAAATATCAAGTTGCTATCTTCAATATTCAAAAAGTTATGGCCAATGTTTAAGTTTTTTTCGGACAAAAGGACAGACTGACATACTGACGGACAGTTCAACTGCTATATGCCACCCTACCAGGAGTATAAAAATGACCCTAATGAAGGCACTGCACTGACAGCAAGTGTGGGATGGTCAACGTGAAAGGTCAAATGCGCTGTTACAAAACTAAATGAAATGTAAATTTTTTTTATTCAGCGTATACACGCACATATATTTATTTAAGTGTTTATTCAAAAAAATCCTTTTAGACTTTAATGTATTTACGTTTTATGTTGAGATGTAAACACAATTATTAATTTACAAAGCAGACATCTTTATTTTTTAAGCAAATAATATTGCTCTCTATTATTACAAATAGAGACAATTG
The DNA here is from genome assembly GCF_020536995.1 of Dreissena polymorpha. Taxonomy (NCBI): domain Eukaryota; kingdom Metazoa; phylum Mollusca; class Bivalvia; order Myida; family Dreissenidae; genus Dreissena; species Dreissena polymorpha. The sequence goes on along the minus strand of NC_068355.1, from coordinate 185,931,398 downwards.
CAATTTTATACAATTGTTAGCATATGACAACACTTTCCCTTACTGTGTAATTGACTATTTTTTCTGGTACTGTGCATTATTTTAACAGTTTGATACATATATGAGCATTCACACAGGAAATGTTTTTTTTACAAAGGTTTTTACAAACTAAGGTAAACAGTTAGTTTATATTATACAAATGGCAACAATACAAGAATAATTTACATTTAAAATACAATTGTTCTACAGTTGCTTTATGTATAAATGGCAAAATATACCTACAGAATATATACAGTGATCAATAAATCTTGATTAAGTTACTCACTTATTAAAGAGGATACGCATAATAAACTATTGTGTCCAAAAACAAAGTTTAACAATTGTGAGCATACACATCTATGATCTAACAACACAAATTAACAATAATAAGTTTTGACAATTTTCATAAAACTCTTTATTTGTTTTTTTGTTTTTTATAATACTCAGTTTCATTAAAAGCTTTCCCAAACACGCAATAGTCATACTATATTAATTTTACAAACAATATCCATTGAAATCAACAAAGTGGTATTTACAGAATCAATAATTTTAGTTAGATTAAATAATTTTTCCCAGAATGCATTATTATTCCAATGAAATAGTATGCTACTAAACAAGATTCATGATCGAATACCGACCCCGAATGAGCAAATTGACTAGTATTGTTTTCGGAAGGATTAAAAGACAGAAAAAGCTGAAGCGTAAAAGTTATAAACCTTCGTGAACAATTCATTAAATTAGCTTATCTATATTACGGGTAAAAACAGACAACTGAAACATATCTTATAATATGAAAATACTCCTTTTTTTCAATTTTGTCAAAGTTACCAGCATCATTTAAACAGACTTGACAATCTTAGAATATCTTTGATAAAATTGTTTTTTCCATACATTTACCATTATAAGGATCAAAATATGTAGTGAAAAATTCATTATACAGACAAAGACATTGGATATAAATGCAATATGTGTGCTTTAAAAAAAAAATTAACATTCTATTTTTAACCAAAACTTTCAACATAAAGAGACTGACAGCATCATAATTCCCATGAAACATTGGTCAAATAAAAAATAAAATGTAAAATATTGTTTTTCTTTGAAAACAACTTGGCTGTTACACATACAAAATGTGGCTGTTGACATGACTTTCTGGCTTTCCACTTGAATTGTTGTGATGTGTCATTTCGAACTGAACAAGGTCATTCATTTTCACCCGTCATTAAATTCAAAGAGTCAGAGTAAGTGCTGAACAAACCAGGAGGTACGTAAAGACTAGCACATCTAAAAAAGTATTTATCTATGGACTTCTTAGGTTTGACTGGGGTCAATATGGTAACAACTGCTGCAACAGGCTGTGTTTGTGATTGGATGGTTTGATTTCGTCAAACGGCATCTGAAAAAGAAACACTTGTTACTGTAAACGCCAGTATTTCATTTTATTTTTGATACCGATGAAAAAAACAAGAACAAGCACATGACTTGGTATTTCAAGGTTTTACAACTAATCTGATTTGAATCCATAGAGGAAATGAAGTGCCTGAGACTATTTATAAAATAATAATTGATAATACATATTTATATTGAAGTATGACCATTTTATTACCAAACAATTTGGATTAGGATTTGATGAAGATACATTTTGCCATTGGACTCAAATATCTTTTGAGAAGTAGTAAAAAGGGTTTGCCACCATGCACCCACATTTTACTTTAGTCTCAAAATTCCACTTATGTAAAAGAAAAAGAACCAAAATACAAAAGAAGGCAAGTTCACAGTTTTGCAAATATCTTTGTTTTAATCAAACTAGAAGCAATACTTTTTGAGTTTAGACTTGACATACAAATTCAACAACTGGATGCACGTATGGACGGACACAGGTAAATCTACATGAATCTACACATCTGTGGACTTGGGGGCATGCTAAAAACATTCACACGACTTGAATACTCACCTGAGGTTCGCTCTGCATGATCTTTGCAGACCGAGGGTCCTGCACCATGGATATACCAGAATCTTGAGATGATGACTGCCACTGGTTCATGTGCTGTTATGATGTTCAAAGACGGAGGGTTCCACACCATAGAGATGCCAGTAACTCGAGATGATGACTGTTGCTGGTGCAAATGCTTAAAAAAAAACGCTTTGATATCCGGGATTCTGCAATTAAGTATGTCATGTGTCAATTAAGACAACTATTTTTAAGAATTTACTAGCATTTCATAAAAATTATCAAGTATCAAAATGCGGGTTCAACCCTGGCAGCACAATACTCTCTCAAGAAGATATTAACTTTAAAAAAACTTGAGCTTTGACACAGACGTGACGAACTCCCCCACCTGAAGAGCGCTGAAAATAACTTGAAATAGGGAACACCATGCTGAATGTGTAAAACGCACCCATGACCCCGTGACCTAGTTTTTCGCACGGCATGGCCCATGTTCGAACATGACCTAGAGATCATCTAAATAAAACTTCTGCCCAAGTTTTTTGAAGAGGGGATGATAAGTGCTTGAAATGGAGAGCAGAGACCAAACTGAAAGTGTAAAACGCATTAAGTGACCCCATGACCTAGTTTTTGGACCAGCATGGTCCATGTTCGATCATGGCCTAGAGATTATCTATATAAAAAGCCTGACCAAGTGTGGTGAAGAGCGGATGATAAGTAATCGAAATAGAGAGCGGACACCAAACTGAATGTGTAAAACGCACTAAGTGACCCCGTGACCTTGTTTTTTGCCCTCATGGCCCATGTTCAAACTTGGCCTAGAGATCATCTAGATACAACTTTTGACCAAGTTTGGTGAAGATTGGATGACAACAATTTGTATTAGAGAGCGGACACTTAATACGGACAGACCGACAAACAGACCGACAAGTACACTCCTGTATACCCCCCTAAACTAAAAGGTACGAACAGCACTGATCCCTCTTTGTAATTCAATGTTAGTTTAAGAACCATATTTACAGTTCATATGGAACATGATTTTGTAAAGAGTGATAGAGTCAGATATGTTGGTACCTGCTGAGAAATTGTTTGCTGTTGTTGTTGTTGTGGTTTGAGTTTAATATAACTCTAGATGTTAAATTTTAAATGCAAATTTGAGGGTTTAGCTTTGAACTTGTGCACTGTCTTCACATTTCTTTATAAGATAAAGTAGTTTGCGGCTGAACCCTTAAACTTAGATTAGATAAACTGGTCAATTTATTGAAGAGCAGAAACCCCAGTTTGTATTGGGTTTTACCTATTGGGTATTTGTGAAAGCTTTATTGCATCAAAAGGTTCAGGCTATTACGACTGGGTCTCCTGAATGCTTTGCCACAGTGGCCAGTTTTGCAATTGCAAGGTGACTTACCTATTGATATGCAGAGTTTGATAATGTGAACATCCGCTCACTGGGCTTGAACTTGTGAGTATAAAGCCTTTGTGAACAGATAGAGAAACCTTAGGGCATCCAAGGAATGTGTCCCTGTAAACAAAATAATTTAATTGCATTCTGAAATGGCATCAGTTATATAAGAAGTAAATCAATGTCGTTTGAGTGATAACAATATTTAAGAAATAAAGTATGTTTGAAGGATCTTGATACAAATGGGCTTTAAACTAAACACTTGATACAAACATAGCCTTCTATATATTGTACACTTGATACAAATATTTTGTGTCCCTCTGGAACTAATATTTATTATTATAATAAGTTATGTGCAACACTAGAAAGGTGGGACGGACATAAGGATGAAAGTAAGGACGGGTAGAATTGCAGACAATTACACATGTGTACGCCTCCCCCCCACTGAGCCCTTTCAAGGCAATACAAATGGCGGCTATTATAAATATTTAACACTTACATAAATGATTTGTTTAAGTTAGCAGCCAGGATAGAGTTTTATCAATATTTAACACATACTGTTTGAATTAAAATTTGGAGTGAAACGCTGCACGTTATAAATAGTTAATTACATGTACATTACCAACCTACATGTACCTTATTGACAAGGTAAACTTGGCCCCTGGCCAAGAAAGTATGGAGCCCCAGGTTCAGAGTGGCTCCACCCTGCGGTAGGTATAGTTGAGCATTTGCCCCAAGGTCCTGGGCCAGGAAGTGTCACTGGGCGTCTGGGACCAGCTGACCATACAGCCTGTTGTTCAGCTAGGTACCGATCTATGATTGTATAGGTTCCTGTAGGAACAGGCTCTTAAAACAAAATCCAAGAATTTAAATAAACGTTGAACATAAATGACGAAAAGACTTTTAAAATGAGCTGAAGGCTTTTACATAATTATTTTACTTAAATTAAATATAATTTAACAATTCTATTAAAGCAGATTTTTATGCAAGGATAAACTTTTGGTTCAGGGGCTTAATTTTGGTCGAAATTATACAAAACTTAATGCCCTTACCTTCTATGATTTAAATTGATATCAGATCAAGTGCTATTTGCATTTTATTTACTAAGTGTGATCAATGTAAAAGCACATAATTCCCATTTTATGCTAGGAACTTTTCAGGCATATAAAATACTGATGTAAAGTGAAGTATACGAGTCTCATTCTGGGAAAATAGGGCTTAATGTATGTGCAGTCTGCACAGGCTAATCTGGGATGACACTTTAATAGGACTTAATGTATGTGCAGTCTGCACAGGCTAATCTGAGATGACACTTTAATAAGACTATGACACTTTAATAGGACTTTATGTATGTGCAGTCTGCACAGGCTAATCTGGGATGACACTTTAAGCACATACATGAAGCCCCATATCCCAGAACACCCATAAGATACTACTCATTTTTCTTGTTGCTGCTGCTGCGACTGGGCCATGGACAGAGATGGAGCGAGTCCTGACGCCAAAGTCGCCACCCCAAACCCGAGAATTGCCAACAACAACTGTTGTTGAATGGCGTCAATCGCAAACAGCTCTCCAGGCCTAAGGTTCACATTATTCGAGAACAACATAATGAGGTCAGTCACATTAACGGACGTGTCACGCAATGCCTGCTCTACCTGTTGGATCAGATCGTTTCAGTTTGAGCGACTTGTCCGGCCTAATTTGTCGACGCCCATCATCCAATTGTTGCTAAGCGACATCGATGCTGAGACGGAAGTCGAACTCACCAAGGCTCTGATGGAAGTGTTGATGAAGCCAACATGGGAGGAGATATTGATAGGAGGCTTGGTAGTCTGACGCAAGATGTCTTCGTGCTGAATTTCTTAATAACGTAGAATCAATTTTTACGCGCACCAACTTGAAATTGGAATTTTTGGTTTTGTAGCAAGGTGTTGTACATGTGTTGTGTATTTATTTTTTGTAAATCAAAAACAGGCATAACTTGAGCAATTTAGAATGTGAGATAGTACACCTTTAATTGTGTGACTATAGAACTTTAAATTTGAGACTACATAATTTTAAATGTGATACTCAGCAATTTAAAATGTGAGACAACACAACTTTAAATGTTACAATCTACGTACTAGTATTTAAGTGTGAGTCAGCACACCTTTAAATGTGACAGTTTATGACTTATACCTGAGACTTAACAACTTTAAATGTGAGACAATATAACTGTATGGTATTTAATAAGAAACAATAGATGTGAGTTCAAAATAGTAATTAAACTTAGTGAAATAAGCAAACTAGAGCTTTGTCACAGATGTGACGAATACCCCCACAAGCCCCATTGATACATAATATTTTGCATGTCGTCTTCACAAAAACAGCGGGCACCATGCTCAATTTTTAAAATGCACTAAGTGACCCCTTGACCTAGTTTTTCACCCAGAAAGGCCCATGTTCTAACTTGGCCTTAAGATCATCTCCATAAAACTTCAGACCAAGTTTGGTGAAGATCGGATGTAAACTACTTGAATTAGAGAGCGGACAACATGCTGAATGTTAAAAATGCACAAAGTGACCCGGTGACCTAGTTTTTAAGGCCCGGAATGGCCCATGTTCAAACTTGTCTTAGAGATCATTTAGAAAAAACTTGTGACCAAGTTTGGTGAGGATTGGATGAAAACTACTTGAATTAGAGAGCGGACAACATGCAGAATGTTAAAAACGCACCAAGTGACCCCGTGCCCTAGTTTTTAACCCGACAAGGCCCATGTTCGAACTTGGCCTAAACATCATGTAGATACAACTTCTAACCAAGTTTGGTGAAGATCGGATGAAAACTATTTGAATTAGAGAGCGGACACTTAATACGGACCGACAGACAGGCCGAAAGACCGACAGACAAGTTCACTCCTATATTCCCCCCTAAACTTCGCCTGTTATTCTGATAAAAAACTTTTATATGTGCTATAACTAGGGACTAGCTTTGTGCAGAGTTTATTTTAACCATTTTTGGATTGGGACAATTCGTAAAAAATCAGTGTTTTGAATTTAATTGGGAAAATGGTTGTAGATTTTGCTAAACATAATTTAAAAAAATAGAATAAGTGCTATCAAGATAATTGCACAAAGGTTTAACTTATAGAGCTGCATAAGGAAACAAACTCAATTTGTAACCTATTAAAACATTGTTTGGGGTCAAATCTTGAATTGAGAACTTGAGCCAGTAATTATGGAAAAAATAAACTGTTTAAGATTAGGAATGGGACTCAATTTTGGCCCCAATTTCGACAAAATGAATAACACTGTATGATCTTACCTGAAGCTCAAGAAGCTGAGCTGATATGCTGGCCTCGGGATATTGCCAAAGGCTGAATTTGAGTTCTGATTAATTCAATGTTGCAACCTATCAAAACATTCTTTTTCTTCCAGGAAACCATGAATTGAGAACTCAAGCCAGTAATCATGGATATAGACTTTTTGAGATGAGAATTGGGCTGAATTTCGGCCCCTATTTCAACAAAATAATTAACACGTAAGGTCTCACATGAAGCTCAAGAAGCTGATATGACATGCTGGCCTTGCTGATATTGATAAGAGCCGAGTTTGAGTTCTGCTTTCTTCAGGTTGAGAGTCGAAGGGCGTACTGGACCACACAACAAAACTGCTGTTATTTTTCAAAGCCTTCTCTTGCATCAATTCAATGCGAGGCCTTTTAGGCTTGGAGTGCTAAGTCCTCATACCAAAACCAGACATGTTCACTTTAAGCACCTTGTTCACAATAGTGGGCGTAATTCGGGCTGTGGCACACCCCATGGATGTATGGATCTCTTAGTGTTTACAACAAGGTCTTTACTGCCTTTCTGTGTCATCATGGATGTATTGTGCTCTGGGTGTTTACAACCAAGTCTTTACTGTCTTTCTGTGTCAGCATGGATTTATCGTGCTCTGGGTGTTCACAGCATAGTCATGACTGCCTTTCTGTTTCCGCATGGATGTATTGTGCTCTGTGTTCACAGCCAAGTAATTACTGCCTTTCTGTGTCAGCATGGGTGTATCGTGTTCTGTGTTCACAACCAAGTCATTACTGCCTTTCTGAGTCAACATTGATGTATTGTGCTCTGGGTGTTTACAACCAAGTCATTACTGCCTTTCTGTGTCAGCATGGATGTATTGTGCTCTGGGTGTTCACAGCGTAGTCATTACTGCCTTTCTGTGTCAGCATGGATTTATCTTGCTCTGGGAGTTCACAGCATAATCATTACTGCCTTTCTGTGTCAGCATGGATATATCTTGCTCTGGGTGTTCACAGCATAGTCATTACTTCCTTTCTGTGTCAGCATGGATGTAGCGTGCTCCGGGTGTTCACAGCATAGTCATTACTGCCTTTCTGTGTCAGCATAGATGTATTGTGCTCTGGGTGTTTACATCATAGTCATTACTTCCTTTCTGTGTCAGCATGGATGTAGCTTGCTCTGGGTGTTCACAGCATAATCATTAATGCCTTTTTGTGTCAGCATGGATATATCTTGCTCTGGGTGTTCACAGCATAGTCATTACTGCCTTTCTGTGTCAGCATGGATGTAGCATGCTCTGGGTATTCACAACCAAGTCATTACTGCATTTCTTTGTCAGCAAGGATGTAGCGTGCTCTGGGTTTTCACCACCAAGTCATTACTGCCTTTTTGTGTCAGCATGGATGTATCGTGCTCTGGGTATTCACAACCAAGTCATTACTGCCTTTCTTTGTCGGTAACATTGTCAAAAGTCCGTTCTATTATGATATTTTGGCCGCTGAGAGGACAATCTGGGGCAGTCCGTAACCCTATTGTCATCCAAACTATCAACAGCAGAAGCATCCCACTAGGAAAGCTTACGCTTTTATTGTTCCTTGATTTTCTCCTGTCCAATTTCTGTTTGTCCCATAAAGATTGGAACAAGTTATTGAACTTTTTATTTTTCAGGATATTTGTTGTAATGTCCAACAGCAACAAATGACTGTTAGCGTTACCATAACTACAGCTATAACTTTTCGTGTTTGTAAAACTCGTCCCTCTCAGGCCCACGCGGAACTCTAGCTTAATAGAACTACCCAGGCTTATGTGTGGACAACTTGACGTGGGCATTGTGTTTGTTCAGACCAGAATCATGCTCGGAATTTTCTGCAGAACGGAGTTGTTCAACGATGCTGACTTTTTGAGTCAGGAGGTCAAGGGGGAGGAGTTAGAAGTCAGGGGAGGGGAAGGGTCGTTCTGGACTGGGGCTCCTGCAGGCAAGACTCGTGCGGTTGCTGGGCCAACTCGATATCAATGTTGGTGCTCTGCTGAAAACAACAACAACACAGTGGGTGATAGGAACTTGTAACAAATTATATTATTATCTATATCTATAACAAACTATGCCTCTTGACAGGTTGTGAAGGTTTTCAACAACATGAATTTCTAATCTGGCATTTTATTGGTTCCTTGTTTTTAATAGCATGAAAATAAATACAATTAAGTCATTTTGTATTAAAACAAGAAAAGTGTTGGCTAATGCTATACTTATCTGTACATTTATATCTATTATCTTTACTCCATTTTCAGAGATGTATTTTCATAAGCCAATATGCGGATCACTAATGTCAGAAAGTGTCGTCCCAGATTAGAATGTGAAATTCACATCAGCTAATAAGGGAGGGTACTTTCTGACTAGACTGGATTTTCATAAAGAGGATTATTTGTTCAATGAAAAATACCTTTAAGAGGAAAGTGTTGTCCATGATTAGCCTGTGTGGACTGCACAGGCTAATCTGTGACAACAATTTAAGCACATGCATTAGGCCCCATTTTTCCACATCACAGCTTATTTATCTATTAGCCAATTTTTTGCTGCATAACAAAAAGAAGGAAAACCATCTGGTTTAAAATTTTATATTTTTTAATTGTACTTATTCTATTTATCACATTACTTTTAAAATGCCATTAGATATGTTTTATTGTTAATATATATTTCAATAAATGAGAGGCAACAATATTAATATTTGGTTTAAACCTATTTATTTTAGCTCGATTGCATCGAAAGCCTAAGGCTTATATAAACGCTCTCGAGTCCGTTTCCTGGGCCTAGAACCAGTACTTGGTGTCTTTGGGGAAGATCTAAAGAACGCTCCCACGGTGGGGATCGAACCCGTGACCTCCCGGTCGCTAGGCGGACACCATATCCATTACACCACAGCGACCTATAATATTAATTAATATTAATATTTAAAAATAATATTAATGTCTCACCAACGTTGCAAAAAAACACACACACACATTTTATTTTACCATGCCTTTACAGATCTTTGATGGTTAAAATATGTTTAAATTCACACTAGATAACAGTTTTAAAGTCAATCAACATGTAAGTTGTAAGACATAAAATAATAAATATAACATTAAACAACTGAAGGGCAACAACTCACTGCTGGTGCAGATCTACAGTTCTCTCCCTTGTTAGTTTCAGCTAAAATGTCCTTCATGTTGCAATACAAGGACATGGAAAGGCTGTGTCACCCTCACATCGCTGGACTTTGATTTGGCTGAGCCTTTCACTACTCCGTTGTCTTCTGTGCTTAGCAGTTGCTGTAACATTGAGAAAACCAATATGAAGTCTTTTGAAATAGTAAATTATAGTTTAGTATATTTTTTTGCCAAATTGAAAAAAGTATCTGTACCACACCAATGAGGAAAATTAGCGTAATAATATCAAACATCGGGAAAATTCTATCTTTTAATTTGGGAATTATAGGTCTTTTTAAATGCATGGAACTTAATAGCAAAAATCCAATCAAAATATATTCTTTGACATGCGTTTTTGTTGAAATGTTCAGTTTCAGTGCTCATTTTATTAGTCCACTTGCATATAAGGAAGTGCCTATTACGTGTACTTTATAAAGATGGAAAGAAAAGGCTTTTTTTCACATACACCTTGAAGTAAAAATTATGTTACAGGCCATTTGCCCTTAATAACTATCATATTACAATACTAGTTTGCCTGTACTTTGTTGACGCCTATAAATCTATATTTTCAAAGTTACCAATAACAAAACAATATTTTGTCCAAGTTATTTTAAACATTAACTGTGTTTGATATGATATTTTGTGAACAAAATACAGCTCAAAATTTTCAATTTTGTGAAAAAATGAGTAGCCAACTCTTAAAATGGCAAACTACGTTAAATTGGGAAATTGTGAGCTACTATTAGAATTGCTCAATATGTATGTTAAATTTGCATTTATATGTACACCGATGTCTCAATTACCAGTTTTTAATCATAGTGGTTTTTAAACCATATTTGTTCTAATCAGAATTTACAAATACCAACAGACTGGAAGAAGACTGAACTTGAGCCATATTCCGGACAACTGGGCTTAATGAATATGTATAAGACCACATTTGCCTGTGCAGTCCACACAGGCTAACTTGAGACTACACTTTCCACCAAGACATGATTTTTGTTTAGAAATAATTTCTTTAAAGCGAAAATTTCCTCAAAAATGGAAAGCATTATCCCTGATAATTCTGAGTGCGCACTGCACAGGCTAATCTGTGGATGGTAAATAACATGCATTAAGCACCCTTTTCCCATAACAAGGCTCACCTGGTATCATCTTGTTCAACTCTGTAACAGACAGTAGGCGGATTTACTTTGAGCCTCATTCCGAGAAAACAGGGCTTTATAAATTGTGCACTCAGTGTCTGCCCAGATAAGCCTATACAGCCACACAGGCTTATCAGGGACAGCACTTTCCGCTAGACAAATTTCTTTTACTTTACCTTCAATTGGGAATTTTAGAAAGTTGTTTGGGAAAAATACATAGTTCCAGCATTTGATATGGGGCTTATTTTGGCCCCTATAATTGACAAAAAAAAACGATAACACAGTATACACATAAAGAATGTAACAGCTCCTTGCAAACAGGCTCTATAGAACCAAGGCATTCAAAGCTTAACTAAATATCTCACAACTTCATACAAACTCAACACTGTAAACATGATACATAAAAGAAAAGACATAATTTTAACTTCTATGAAATCATATCATATTCTTGTCAACTTCATATTTAGCATTTTTAATACAGAGGTAACACTGTAAAACCATTATAATGCGTTTGGGGCTATTTTTTGTTGATTTTAAGGTTTTACCGATCCACAAATTTATCACAAACACACGGGAAATGAACTGACACAAATTCCTCATTTATTTTTCCAAACTGAGTAATCCACACATTAACTAATAATATGTCCATGAAATACTTTTGTAATCACCAAAATTTGATGAGGAGGAATATCAATGATTTAAGAAATAATCCACGGGTAACCGTTGGTTATTGCAGTAATAACGAACGGTATGGAGTTCCGATGCGTAGGAATTAAACCACGAAGGCGTAGCCCGAGTGGTTTGATAACATGCATCGGAACGACATTACCCGTGGATTATTTCGATTCTAACACGTTTTCATTAATAAGTTATCCGCGATTTAAAGGTTATAAATGAGAATTATATTAACCGAACGTCCTCCACTTTTCCGCGAAAACGTGACGTCACCACAACAATTACAATCAAATGACGTCGTCTTCATTCATAAAATGTGCGTGGACAATCAAAGTGACGTCACTTTTTAAGAGAATATTTTACCATATGTACAATATACAAACAATTTAAGAGGCTAATTAACCTTATGTAAATTCATTATGTTCTTTACCACCTCATCTTTTTGCATCCTTAATAAACAGGAAATACACAAGACGGCGCATTCCTGGTGTATTTATGGATCTGTAAAACGGACCCATACCCGAAGCATTTTATTTGTTTTTAAATAAGTGCCTTTACATGTATTAAAATTACAGTGCTTTCAACAAGAATTTATTCAGGCCCCCCCGGGCAATGGGGGGGGGGGAGGGCTGCACCCTACATATGTGGATTATTTTTTTTTACAGAGTGAAATGACGTTATGACAGTGCGTTATGACTCTTCAAGAAACAAGGGCTGTTTGTAAAACATGCATGCCCCCCATATGGGCTGTCCGTTGTAGTGGCAGCCATTGTGTGAATACGTTTTTTGTCACTGTGACCTTGACCTTTGACCTAGTGACCTCAAAATCACAGTGATTTTTTGGCTTTTTTTTCTTACAGCCTGTGCCTTTTGGATTGGGAAAATTAGCGCGATAAACCATGAAATTGGGAAAAATAGCGCGATAAACCATGAAATTGGGAAACATTATAAATATGATTATAAGAACAGAATTAAAATTATTTAAGTATGTTTGACAGCATTTTTATATTATAAAGTACTAATTTAATGTGTTCTTACAATGAAGACAATGTTAAGTTAATATCCTTCCACATTCATATTGAACTTGCAATAATCTATATAGATTCTTAAATATACCATTTAATCATAACCTCTTTAACAGTAAGAATTTAATTCAGTATTCTTTTAAATTAAATATCATATGGTGAAAACATTAACACATATAAAAAAACGCTTTACTGGTCTTGCTATGTTAATGATGTATAATATGGAGTTAAAATAATTAATTTCATTTCTTTACCTTTCAACATCTTGCACTTCAATGCTATTTCAGTAAACTGTAAAGCGTGACAAACATAATAAAGCAGAATATGCATATGAATCTGATTTTACACAGATCCACTAACATATAAATCATATCATGTTTGTCTCTTTCCATTTTCGAAGGATACTCATCTTAAATGCATTAACTTTGTGAGTAACATTAGACTAACTCCAATTTCCCAACACTGATTTCCGTGATGCACATTCACTGTGAAGATTTGTAATAAATATTTGTTGTTTTTATCTCAAACGTTATATTTTGCGTTAATTGACACACGCATTAAATTATTCCGTAATAACCATTTGATATCCGTTGTTAATTTGAATGTTATTTATCATTTTCGCCGCGCATCGCAAATTTCTCGTCTGCTTGCCGCCATCTTGGGCGTGTGTAAAAACAGGCGTTTACAATCGGGATACATGGACTATCGTCGGTATCCTCCGCAATATACAGAGAGATGTGGATAGCAACGTAAAATCGTATTCGGCTAAATTCGCGAAAAATACGTAAGTCAGTTGTTGTTCGGCGACGACTCGGCAACTCGATCGACACTCGTTCGAAATTATTGCTAAATTACATTGTAATCTTATTGGCTTTATTGGGAAAATTTTGTCTTATTTTGGGAAATTTTAATCAAATTTTTGGGAAAAACGTCATTTTTTGCAATTGGGAAGCAGCCGAATATCGGCTGTAATTTCCGGCAAAAAAAATCACTGAATCAAAAGGGGTAATCTGCGAGTCATGATCAATCTACCCATGAAGTTTCATGATCCTAGGCATATGAGTTCTTGAGTTATCATCCAAAAACCATTCTACTTTTTCGGGTCACCGTGACCTTGACCTCGTGACCTCAAAATCAATAGGTATCATCTGCAAGTCATGATCTATCTAATGATGAAGTTTCATGATCCTAGGCGTATGCGTTCTTGAGTTATCATCGGGAAACCATTTTACTATACCGGTTACCGTGACCTTTGACCTAGTGACCTCAAAATCAATAGGGGTCATCTGCAAGTCATGATCAATCTACCTATGAAGTTTCATGATCCTAGGCGTATGCGTTCTTGAGTTATCATCCGGAAACCATTTTACTATTTCGGGTAACCATGACCTTGACCTTTGACCTCAAAATCAATAGGGGTCATTTGCGAGTCATGATCAATGTACCTTTGAAGTTTCATGATCCTAGGCCCAAGCGTTCTCGAGTTATCATCCGGAAATCACCTGGTGGATGGACCGACCGACAGACAGACCGACCGACCTGAGCAAAGCAATATACCCCCTCTTCTTCGAAGGGGGGCATAAAAACAGAAATAAAGTCATTAACAACGAGATTTAACAAAAATTGTTTAAACCCTTTTCTGCATAGATACGCATAATCCCGTCTCGATTGATTCCTTAATACATCCATATGAAACCATACTTTTCATCTATTACTGCCAACTTACTACTTTTATCGTTGCTACTCATTGCCCGATACTCTCGTATATTCCATTATTAAAAGGACATTCTGATAAATATTTATGATAAAAGTGCTTAAAATTTCCAATAAACACAAACATTCACCATTTGTTGTCAAATTTTGGCATATATGTAACTGTGTAAAGATGTGATAAAAAACGTCCAATCGGGGCGTTTTTTTCCACTAAACAGGCGTAAATAGTCTGACGTGATGTTCCTGTTTTTATGCATTATAATTATTATATCTCAATCAAATTTCACTTAGATTTATAAAAGTATATAACTATCGTAAAATGATTTTATTCGTATAATTTGATATATTAAAAAGAATGATATTAAATTAGTTTTTTCCCAAATCAATTGACTTTTCACAGGAAAATATTTCAAAACCACAATGGCATTTTTCCCCAAAATGACAAAGAAAAGGTCTGACAACGGGTCTATGTTACCTTCTGCGTAGTCATGTCATCCTTGTCCACCACATCCTCAGCATCCTTGTTCTGACTCAGCAGCCACTGTAGCAGCAGAATAGCTTGATGTATTTCTTGTATGTATATTTAGGAATCAAACAAATTTATAAAAAATGTAATTAACACACACACGTTTATATAAATGTAATGAAAATCAATAACAAATTTTCAACAGCATAAAACATGGCAAATTAATAAATCTCACATTAAGTGTTACCTTTCTGTAAACATTGCGTACAATATCAATATATGCTCCTCCAAAGTTTACTTAAACAATTTCATATTTTATAAAAAAAGTATTCATCTATATACATTTCTTACATGGCATGGTGTTTATAGAAATGAAAGTTTAAAAATAGCCTCAGTTGCTATGTACATATGCATCTATGTAGAAATATGAAATTTTCAGTTGAAATGCTTTGTTTTTCCATGCAAGAACTTTAGTTTACAAGAACTAAATGTTAGGACCATAATGACACAAATGATATGACAACATAACATAATATGCATTAGATCTAATGTTCAAACAAAAACCCTCACATTGTATAATCAGATAACAATATGTGTACATAAATTATTTGTATCTTTAACTACCCACTTAATGTTGTATTGTAACATCACACACTACTATGTTCGTATGCTAAACAACACATTGTCATTGAAATACTAATCACTAATTACAACAACTAATACATACATGTACACACTATTCCACTCTGAACACCAGGATGTTGTTGTTCCATTCCTGTCCCACAATGATGGATGATGTGGTGCTGCTGTAGCAGACTGACAATGGCCTCCACACTCCATCCTCCTGAGTAGCAAGATTAGCCAGCTTACTCTCTCCCTCCCAGCCCACCTGTAGTACATTGGAGGACAGCTCTCCACAGACCAGCACCTGGCCTGCAGGGTCACATGTAGACCAAGTGGGTCACGTAGTGCTGGGTCTGTGTATGTAGCCAGGAGTGTGCCATCCCTGGCCAGGGTGAGAAGCTTGTCCTGGTAGCCTGTGATGTACAGCCTGTCCCCTGTGGGACTCACAGCACACTTGTATACTGCAAAACAGAGTAACATCAAGATATTGAATTACTGTCAATGTTAAATAATCTTATTAAACATACTGCAGTGATATTGTATTACATATGTGTTGGTTGCTATAAATAGACAATAAACATATGTTAACATATGCATACATTTGAATTATTTAATAGTTATGTATGGCAATAAATTTCAGTGTTATTGTGTAAAAGTGATATGTCTAAATGCGACTGGTGAGGTAGAAATGAAGTGATATATACAATTGCAAAGATGGAAACAATTACACAGATGAAAATCATTACACAGTTCAATCGTCATGTGCATATGAATGTTACTATATGCAGCAATAATAGATTTCCAACCCTTGTACACATGTGATAACAATGTACTGACATACATGAAACTTACACAAGCAGACATACTTCATACATGTGCTGTGTTAAGACTTTAGTTACGTATGCAAAGTGTTTATAACAAGAACAATAATTTTTCAAACGAACAAAATATTGAGGCTTTTCTATCAACAAAAGCAAGATGTTAAAATGAATAATAATAATTACATACATACAATGTACATTTGAAAACTTCTTAATATCCGTCTTCAGCAATTTAAAGTGTATCCATTTTATATGATCATAATTTATTTTTATTTACAAAACATATTGCATATGAACAGTAATTTGACAACCACAAAACTGAATGATAGGTCAGAAAGTGTGTCTTTGCCAGGAACTCAGTTTCTATTTATAGACACGTCATGTAGTGACAGTCAAAATACTGCATTACTCATATATATAAATCAATAACAGAGAACAACTTTCCTGCTGTTATTATAATTCATTGACACAAACACATTTTACAAATATTAAGTTTAACAATAATTTGTAATACATATTCCTGATGATATCAGGATAAAACCACCATGATTCTTACCTGTAACAGAAGCTGATGTATCTTCATACAGTCTGCAGACCAGTGTCCCACTCAGTGAGTACTTGTACAGGGCAGTATAAGAGCAGATGAACAAGTCTCCCTTGTGGTGGACAATAGCATAACAGTCTTGTCGTAACTGAAGCCTCCTGCCAGGAACTAGCTTGCTCTGGGTGACAGTGATAAACTGGACCCCATGATCACCCAAAGCCACTGCAGCCTCACTGGGTGTGATGAGACACATGTCCCATGGCCTGGCATTCACACCCCAGTGACTCACCACCTGGTACTGCTGGTTCAGCAGCTTGACTTTGTAATTCCACCAGTCTGCAACCAAGACTTGCCCATCTGGGAGAGCACATACCGCAGTAATTGAGCATGTTCTTGAATCACTAGATATTCTCACTTTGTACTTAGACACCCCTTTCACAGAGAACAACTCGTCTGAAAAGTTCTCATTCATATATATCTCACACTGTTGTATTTTGTCCAGACATTTGTAATGGGTTATTAAGGAGAGTTCTGGTTGATACTTCACTTTCTGCATGGCTTCATGGAGTGGTAACAATTCACCATGATGTCTGATGCAGGTTTTGATCACACTGATGAGAGGAGCTTGTTTAAGTTTCAGCTCTTCTTTCTGTTCCTTAATAGAGCATTTTTCAAAATCTGTTAATAATAAATTTACTTTCTGACGAATTTCATCTACTGTATATTCCACGTTTTCAAATGTTTCATTCATGGAGGTGTCGTCACATTGGACTAAGAAAGATTGTATATTAAGTCGCATTTTCTTCACCTTGTTTCGCTCAAATTCAGCATAGGAGCTCCGCATAGCCTTCCTGCTGTCCTCCCTATACCTCTGGAGCTTCTTTAGTCTTGAAAGAGTATTTGAAACTCTCACTGACAATTTCTTTAAATCTGATGACTGCATTTTGACTTCAGAAAGAACTTTCAAATGATTGCACTGCCTGAAAGGAAAAACACAATTTCTATAATAAAATCGTCATATCAATGAAGATTAATTTTTTTTTTAATATACCGCATGCTCATAGATATTCATACATTAACAAGCGATGTGTTTGTCAGAGACACAATGCCCCTTACTGTGCAGTTTTTATTTTTTTATTTTATTATATCCCTTTGAAAAATATTACCTCCCTTGTGAAAATGATCTGTACCTGCCAAATGATATAAAATAGAAATTATCTCCCTTTAAAGCTTGTTACTTCCCTTTGATTTTGTTTTTTAACCTTTAACCTTGAAGGATGAGCTTGACCTTTCACCACTCAAAATGTGCAGCTCCATGAGATACAAATGCATGCCAAATATCAAGTTGCTATCTTCAATATTGCAAAAGTTATGGCCAATGTTAAAGTTTTCCGACGGACTCACAGACTGACAGACGGACTAACAGTTCAACTGCTATATGCTACCCTCCGGGTGCACAATACATTGCTAAAGATACAATGGTAAACACAAGTGTAAAGATCAAATCAATTAAATTTCTAAGAAGAGTTCCTTGCCTTAATACCCCTGTAAAAACTTTTTTTCTGTAAAGGTAGGACATTGCTAATCTCGATTTTAATGTTCAAAATTGGTTTTATGTGTTCCGATCTGTATCCTCATTATGCTTAGAATTTCTGGTAATGTATTTAGATACCTCTTAAAAACATGTCAAGCTTATTTTAAACGAATAATTAATCTCGAACATACATGTTTGATCTTTGCCCTGTTAGCATGAACTTACTATTTAAACAAAAAGTGAAGGCTTGCATATGTAATGCCTAAACCATCTGGAGGACATTTGCAACAATTTATTAATAAACAGCATTAGAAGTGATTAGGTTTCAGTTGAATTTCTCAACATTTTTACTTTTGATCACTAAGACATTGACATTTCAGCTCTGAAAAAAGGTGTTTTTTTGTTAAAATCTGGGACCGTTACCTGGCCCTTTTTCCAAATCTCAACAAGAGCTGTGTTTGTTAAAAATTAACTGCAATACAAATATGCACAGCAGCTATATTGCAATTGATAACATCATGACAAAGATATAGCGCATTTATATTCAACAAAGTAACGAGAACATTTCAAAGCTGATTACAATGGACCATAACAAAACTCCACCTTGATCTGAAAGTCATGCAGGTAGACTTGCACAACAAAAATATTGTCAGTATCTAAAAGCATTGGAAACAAGTGTTACGCGGTCGGAGACATATGCACATATGCCCCCCCCCCAAACAGGCTTTGAACTAGTGACCCCAAATTTCAAAAGGGGTCATCTACTGTCCAAGGCCAACGCGCATGTTAAGTATCAAGCCAATCGGTCAATTCGTTGATGAGTTATTGATCAGAAACTATTTTCACACTTATTGAGACAGTGACCTTGACCTATGACCTAGTGACCCCAATTTTGATAGGGATCATCTACTGCCCAAGGCCAAACAGCATGGAAAGTATCAAGCCAATCAGTTGATTCGTTGAGGAGTAATTGATCAGAAACGCTTTTCCCACTTATTGTGCCAGTGACCATGACCTTTGACCTAGTGCCCCAATTTTTCTAGGGTCATCAACTGTCCAACGTCAATGCACATGAGAAGTATCAATCAAATCGGTGAATCAGTTGACGAGTTATTGATCCGAAACGATTTCACACTTAGTGTGTAACAGTGACCTTGACCTTTGACCTAGTGGCCCCAATTTCAAAAGGGGTCATCTACTGTCCAAGGCCAATGCGCATGTGAAGTATCAAGCCAACTGGTCTGCCGACATTCAGACTGGTCTACTGACAGGTCTATCGACATCACAGCCATCAAAACAATATACCCTTTCTTCTTCGAAATAGGGGCATAAAAATGCATGAAAGTTGTTATTTTTTAGAAAATGTATTAGTCGTATGCATTTCTTTTCCAGAAATAGAATGCCAGACTGATGGAAAGATGTACAGACTGACAGACAGATGGATGGACAAACTGCTATACAGACTGCGACTGCTATATGCCATTCTAACTACCAAACAGCATATGTGTTTTGCATTGCTTTGAAGGTATATATTTGACCTTTTACCTTGAAGGATGACCTTGACCTTTCACCACTCAAAATGTCCAGCTCCATGAGATACACATGCATGCCAAATATCAAGTTGCTATCTTCAATATTGCAAAAGTTATTACATATTTTAAAGTTGGAGCAAACAAACACTCAAAACAAACCAACAGACAGGGCAAAAACAATATGTCCCCCACTATAATGGTGGGGGACATAAAAAAAGGTATATTTTCCCGAAAGGGCTTCCTCAAATTCCCATATGGAAGGTTTCCAAAGGAATCAACCAAAAATTTGTTGTTGTTAACAAATTGGAGCATTCAGTTAATGTCCAAAAGCATCTCTACAGGCTCAACCAACCTGAGTTAATATAATATTGAAAACACTGTCAATTTTCAAGATTTTTTTATTAAAAATAAAATGTAAACATTTTCAAGATTTGTGGTGTTACATTTTCAAATTTCATGATGAAAGAAAAAGTTACAGTCCACAAAAGCTCAGGTGGATGCAGACAGCATACACGCACTTTAACATTCACAATACACACTCAACCATTCTGGCAACTACATGTACGTCAAACTTTTAGCAAGTGTGCTAAAATAACGTTAACTATTAATTGTGACTGCTGTTTATGAAACATTTTACACAGTTTTTGAAAAAGTTATATTAACAAACACAAAATCATGTGGATCAGTTTCTGACCAACAATTAGTACATATAATTGTACAGACGTCCCCAAAAAAAGTCTGCCCAATTGCCATGATCGACAAAGTTTAAGTGGTACAATATTCATTTAGCAAGAATTGGTCCAACCTAATCCACTTGCTTTTTTTAAAGACAAAATCCTATATGTTATTGTATTTGACAGAAAAATTTATTAAATTGCAGCATTTTACTATAAATCAGCTATATTGTTGTTTGTTCACATTCTTCAATTTTTTGTTGTGCTCATGCTCTAAAAAAAATACAAATAGTTTTTACCGTTTGAAGTCACCAGGTGCATGTGACATATTTGACAACCTCATTTTACTAAAATAACCTTTATTACAACAATCAAACACAGCTATGGGTTATGAAACAAATGGCACACGCAGTCCAAGAGGTGAGTGTGTTGACAAAAAAAATTGAAAATTAATTAAGCGTACAACATAATAAACTATGATGAAAAGCTTATTCGATGCCTCATAAACCTATAACATAAACATTAAAAAAAATCCTTTTGTACCATTTATTAAGTGAGATCCTAGTCTTTGTAGATTGGTATTAAATTAATTATATAGTTATATATTATTTTAATATATTACATCATGTATTATTTTATGTAAATGTGTGTAAAAACAACTAAAATACAGTTTTTGGGGCGATTGCCTTCTGCAATTCGCCCCATAGGTAACATACATGTAATATACGTATACCGATGAAATAAGTCCATTACTGCAACAAACCACTTTGCATCCACGATTCTGCATTCACAAACAAAATAGCTCCGATCGCATGGAATTAGTATTAATGCGTCACAAACACACTGTGACAAAGTACATTGGTATTTTCCATTGAAAAAATTGACCAGTCAGAAGATAACAAAGCTGTCGGAAATTGTTTGATTTTTTATTAATACATATTGTGGGACTGAATGTGTCAGCAAGCTCAGTCGGTAGAGCACCAGAATGTTGAACTTGTGGTCACTTCTTTTCCTATTATTGAATGAATTTACTTTATTCTTTGACAGAACCCCCAATTGGACAAGACCTTTCTGTTGACTTTTTAAGCTTGATCCATGGCTGACATTGACCTTTATCATCCAATTGCTCAAAAACTAAAATTTGCCGTATCTTACTTGATACTGAATGGATTTACTTTGTACTTTGACACACACGGCCCGTGTACTTAGACAATAACGATCCATAAACCTTACTGTACTAAATAGAAATTACTGCAATGCTTGTCTTCATTTTATGCTTTGCAGTGGTTTATAGATAAATATCAGTGAAATA
The DNA here is from genome assembly GCF_020536995.1 of Dreissena polymorpha. NCBI lineage: Eukaryota > Metazoa > Mollusca > Bivalvia > Myida > Dreissenidae > Dreissena > Dreissena polymorpha. The sequence goes on along the minus strand of NC_068355.1, from coordinate 185,909,504 downwards.
AAACTGGTATTTCACTGTTTTAAACAGTGAAAAATAACAGTGAAAAATATCGATATTGTTCACTGTTTTACTATGGAATGACGTAATGTTTTGATAAAATAATGTAATAAATCCAGCAAAATTATCTAGTTAAACTCTTTTACAATGTAAATAAACTGTAAAAAAGCATAAATTAAAAAGAACATTTGTTGGATTCGATGGAATATCGATATTAATTCACTCGTGATCATAAAAAAATACATATTTTCACTCGTGGCTGCGCCACTTGTGAAAATATTATTTTATATGATCACTTGTCAAATTAAATCGATATTTCATCGAATCCAGCAAATATCCTCTATTTATCAAATCTATGTCAGGTTTGGAACTGGGTAAGTGTATTATATCTTCCCAGTTTTGATATCAATTGGCAAATACGACAATTACTTGCTTTAAAAAGCAGCATTTTCATTTAACTCCAATAGCTTATAAATCATATAATGTTGACAGCCTGTCACCCTTCCTTAGTTCCATCTGTTTTCTTCAAAAAAGGTGATTAGTTGGCATCACGGTGTATAGCGTTTTAACGACCATAAAAGTTTGAGCAAAATCGCCCAACCAGTACTTTGAGTACTTTGATTATAATATGAGTTGTGCTAGAGATAACAAGAATATTAAGTTATACATTGGTCGAACAAGTTTTGACAGGTTGTTGAACAAAGGGTCTTATTGTTTTGGAAAGTCTTTTTGCAACAAGGGATGTTTGTAAAACATGAATGCCCCCCATATGGGCTGTAAGTTGTAGTGGCAGCCATTGTGTGAATACATTTTTTTGCACTGTGACCTTGACCTTTGACCTAGTGACCTGAAAATCAACAGGGGTCATCTGTGAGTCATGATCAATGTACCTATGAAGTTTCATGATCCTAGGCGTAAGCGTTCCTGAGTTATCATCGGGAAACCATTTTTCTAAGTTGAGTCACTGTGACCTTGACCTTTGACCTAGAGACCTGAAAATCAATAGGATTCATCTGCGAGTCATGATCCATGTACCTATTTAGTTTCATGATCCTAGGCGTTAGCTTTCTTGAGTTATCATCCGAAAACCATTTTACTGTGTAATGTCACCGTGACCTTGACCTTTGACCTAGTGACCTGAAAGTCAATAGGGATCATCTGCGAGTCATGATCAATGTACCTATGAAGTTTCATGATCCTAGGCGTAAGCGTTCTTGAGTTATCATCGGGAAACCATTTTTCTAAGTTGAGTCACTGTGACCTTGACCTTTGACCTAGTGACCTGAAAATCAATAGGATTCATCTGCGAGTCATGATCAATGTACCTATGAAGTTTCATGATCCTAGGCATAAATGTTCTTGAGTTATCATCCAGAAACCATTTTACTATTTCGGGTCACCGTGACATTGACCTTTGACCTAGTGACCTGAAAATCAAAAGGGGTCATCTGCCAATCATGATCAATGTACCAATGAAGTTTCATGATCATAGGCATAAGCGTTCTTGAGTTATCATCCGAAAACCATTTTACTATTTCCGGTCAACGTGACCTTGACCTTTGACCTAGTAACCTCAAAATTAATAGGGGTCATCTGCGAGTCATGATCAATGTACATATAAAGTTCCATGATCCTAGGCCTAAGCGTTCTTGAGTTATCATCCGGAAACCATCTGGTGGACAGACATAGGGACGGACCGACATGTGCAAAACATTATGCCCACTCTTCTTCGAAGGGGGGCATAAAAATGTTATTTATATACAAATAAAGCTTATTAACATAAAAAAGTGAAACTCCAGCTGCTGTAGCAGTATTGAATTCTTATTTTAAACAATTAGTTGGCCCTTCATGAAGGTACTTATTGTTTTTTATGTTATAACCAGAGCTCCAGATAAGGGCAGTACAGCCGTAAATACGCCTTTTTCATGAAGATTTACGCATTTATTTTTATTAACTGGACGTACAATAACGACTTTAATATCCATTTTACGCATTTACGAAAAAAATCTGGCCGTACCGATACGTCCGTGTCAGCGCGGCGTGATTTGTTGGTCTCTAATCTTACGGCGCTTTTCGTTAATTTAAATTACCGAAAAGTTGTAGACTGGGTTCATATCGTATTGTCTTTTTTGTCGCGTGATTTCCTGTAACTTGTAAATCCGTCAAAAACAATATGTCTGCGCGCAATGGAATGACGGCTTAACCGAAAGCAGTTCAAAACAACACGTTGTTGTCATATAATGACTACATACTGTGTCGTCTAACCATCCTGACATTAAATCGGTAAACCCAGAAAGACATTATCGCCCAGATATCAAACGATTTGATTGCATCGGTGGCTTAAAACGTTAGAAAACACAATGGAAAACGGATGAGACAGTGAAATAAGTGTTCATTTACTTAGCTTACTAGTTGGCTTGTGTTTTCTTGTCAAGAAAAATGAAGAAAAAGTATTAGTCATGAGTTTTAATGTGTAGTTGTATTTGCATCATAATTCAGAATAAAACATGCATGCCCCCTATATAGGCTATAAGTTGTAGTAGCAGCCATTGTGTGAATACGCTTTTTGTCACTGTGAACAACGGTGGTGGTGGTGGTGGTGGTGGTGGTGGCAATGGCGGCGGTGGCGGTGGTGGTGGTGGTGGTGAACCATTTTACTGTGTTGAGTTTTTCTTCGAAAGGGGGCATAACTAGGTACAGAAAATGCAACCTTAATTTCATTTTTGCCCGATGTTTATTGATACAATGCATTACAAAAATGCAGTTAGCCTTACATTTGGTAAAATTGAAATAAATTACAAGGGAGGCAAAGGCTGTAACAAAAAGAACATGCATAAACGGTAGTTGTTTCCCTTGTTTGAACCATGCTAAATCCTTTAAGTGCCTATTTCCAGTAACTGTGACCTTCACCTGTGACCTTGACCTTTGATCAAGTGACCTCAAAATCAATAGGGGTCATCTGCGAGTCATGATCAATGTTCCTATGAAGTTTCATGATCCTAGGCCTAAGCGTTCTTGAGTTATCATCCGGAAACCATCTGGTGGACGGACCGACAGACCGATCGACATGAGCAAAGCAATATACCCCCTCTTCTTCGAAGGGGGGTGTTTTTCTTCGAAAGGGGGCATAACTAGGTACAGATAATGCAACCTTAATTTCATTTTTGCCCGATGTTTATTGATACAATGCATTACAAAAATGCAGTTAGCCTTACATTTGGTAAAATTGAAATAAATTGCAAGGGAGGCAAATGCTGTAACAAAAAGAACATGCATTAACGGTAGTTGTTTCCATTGTTTGAACCATGCTAAATCCTTAAAATGCTTATTTCCAGTAACTGTGACCTTCACCTGTGACCTTGACCTTTGACCAAGTGACCTCAAAATCAATAGGGGTCATCTGAGAGTCATGATCAATGCTCCTATGAAGTTTCATGATCCTAGGCCTAAGCGTTCTTGAGTTATCATCCGGAAACCATCTGGTGGACAGACCAACAGACCGACCGACATGAGCAAAGCAATATACCCCCTCTTCTTCGAAGGGGGGCCTAAAAATCAAGTATGCTCGACAGGTTATGATCTTTGTTGACCTTTCACTAGCCAATAAAACATTAGAGAAATGTCCTGACAGAGGACCAAAACTAATGAAATCTAGTTCAGCATTGGCCAACATGATAATGTTATGGATGCAGCATTTCATTTTGTTAACCGACTGTTGAGTGTGAAGCTTTTATATATCATTAAATCAATGTTGAGCAGATACACACATCAATATATTGCTTGCTTGTTCCTGTATATAAGGCAGTATGTGTATTCTTTGGGGCTGTTTTCTTATTGCTTACAATAATGTGCAAATGGCATTATGTGCACAAAAATATTATATGATGAGAACACACTAACACCTGGCCAAGAAGCCTCAATGAAGCATGTTTGAATTGCTTCCATTCAATAAAGTGTGCAAAAATATTTTTAGCAAAGTGGTTTCATGATTCAGTGTTTGTTGTATTTGTTTGTTTGGGTTTTAAGCCTTTTTCATCAGTATTTCAGGAATGAAATGTTTTTTTATTAAGCTACTCATACTTTTCATGGATTAGCTGGTAAACCATTAACCAGTGCATATACTTATTTTAATAACTGACTACTGCACTATTTAAGTCAGAGGTACCGGCAAAAGGATAATCTATGTAGTATAATTTGACATGACCACACAAGTTATGAGGCCGGGCGAGTAATGGACCCAAGAATAATCACATTTGTTGTTGATTGCTACAAATGACAAACTGAGCTATCAGGCTGGATTATTGATAATCTAAATATCTTTCTAACACTCGTTCCTTAATTTTTCAGTCCAAAATTGGGACATTTGGTCAAAATAATGTTGGGACAATTTTCCTGGTGTTGTGAAACTAACAAACAATATTCCATTTCCGTCCACATACCATTCCCACCACAAATCTAATTTTACCTAATATTGAACATAAAATGTGTCATAAACAAAAACATTAATTATTTTCTGAAATTTAAGCTAATTGTGGGACACGTTTCTATTTTCTTATCTCAAAAATGATGTAATTGACGTCCAAATGGAACGTCAGTCACATACGTTAACATGTTACTTGATAGGCACGCACTAGACGCTGTTCTTACTTAAACATAAACACGAAGAATCGGGAATAATTTTGTATTGTTACTGAAATTTTGAATGAATGATACATGGACAAACCATTTTTTGAAAATGGCGGAAAATTTCTTTGAATGATAACAAACTTTGTATTTAATTAAATATCTTATTAAATTGCTTCTTTGCACATGCTTATCCCTACCATGGTTGGAATAATTAACAAAATAATGATTTGTATAAATGGGAGTTATATCACAACAGATGATAGTGTTTTTTAGAAGTCACAGTAAGAAACATACGGAAAATGTCTCTAAATAGCAATGAGCTATACCACAGCAATTCGCCACACCATAATTCTTATTAAGAATGTTATCAATATGACTGAATATTGCTAGTCCCTATAGTTTTGGTTAATGTGGTACAATTATTGGTATTGAAATATGCATTATTACTCAAGAAGGTAATATATATTTAAAATACCTGTGATCAACACATTTAGAGCAGCACAGCCGACTGTGGTCCTGGCATAATTTAGTTAATTGTTTATCTTTGTGAATATCACATGTTCTGAGACAATGGTCCATTTTCTTAGACAGTGGCCACTTCTTTATTTTATCCCTTCCATAAGGAGATTGTTTAATAAACCACAGTCCATGATTTCTGTGATACTTGATACATTGTCCACAGTAAAATGTATTGCATTTTTTACAGTAAAAAACTGCATTTATCTCCTTATTATGCTCTTCGCAGATTGAACAACAATATTCTTTATCCACAACATGGTCTTCAGCAACAGAGCCCACAGAAAATGTTGCCATGTTTAATAATGAAATTTCAGCAAACTTAAATTACATTGAAATGAAACATCAGCGTAATGTTGTTGAACAAGTGTTAAAACAACACTTTAAAATGTGTGTCAAAAGTGTAGAAATATACAATAAGATCCGACCAGAAACCAAGCTAAGCTTCAAATGACATTAATTGGTCTGATACAAGTGGACAGTTAAATGATGTGAGCTGTCAAGTGATTATTGGCGCACGTGACATCCAGATCACTTAAAACATTGGTCTGCAGTAAATACGATTTGTAGCTGAACATTAGATTACCTTAATAACTCTTAGTTTTCAGACACTTCAAATGATTAAAAACAAGAGCTGTGTTTGTGAAACACAATGCCCCCTTCTGCGCCTTTTTGAAGCCGCATGGCAGCTATTTTAGAAAAAATTGACCTTTGACCTAGAAGGATGACCTTGACCTTGCACCACTCAAAATGTGCAGCTCCATGAGATACACATGCATGCCAAATATCAAGTTGCTATCTTCAATATTGCAAAAGTTATGACCATAGTTACATAAACCTTATTTACACTCTTTCTTTATATTTCTTTTCCTATTTTTTTATCACAATAAATGAAACTTGTTGAATAAATAAGAACTAGGCATACTGCTTGTCAAAAAAAATGGCGGACAGTCGTTAGTAACCAGCACGCACGATTTATTGATAGGTAGATCTATATTTAGGTAAGAATCTGATTGACAGTTGGCGATAAGTCAATTACGCTGGCAAATTATTTGGACTGAACATGCGTGAATCACGTATTCAATATCAAAGCATCGTATAGAGCACTTAACCGTTAACTCCTCCTTTGATCTCAGTAAAACATTCAAAAGGCGGGGCTACGCACGTGCTATTACACAATTGGTTTAGCAAGTTGAGTTAAACAATAGAAGCCAATGTCATCTTCGAGAGAGTGTTGTTTGATATTTTAATCAATATAAACTAATAATTGCAAAAGAATACAGTATTTTAGAACTTTTTTTTTTCATCGTTTGTGGTTGACGGTCACTTTAAATTATTACGGTTTTAATGTTATCATAGCAAATTCAACTAAATATTTCTATACAGGTTTTTTCTCTCCACTTTTTGGGAAGATAGCCCATGGCTTTGGAATTGGGAATTTTATCGGCATTTTCATGAAATTGGGAAAATTAATTCATTAGCCTTTTTTTTCAAACGAAAAGTCCACTAATTAGGGAAATACTAAATTTGATATAACACTTTATAATCATTAAAATTAAAAGAACAAAATCATAAAGTACTTTGTTAGATGTAATTGAATTAAAATTGAGATAAAGTACGCATAAGATACTTCATTCTAAAAAAAAAAAAACTCTATTAGGTTGCAATTTTTATGCACATTGTTAAATTTTTTAAATCAAAACGTTATGGCTAAATACTAAAATATAGGCCCTATTTAAGCACATGTACACTTTTGTGACTCCCTGGGCTGGGTCAAATTTATTTAACCCCAGGGGCATAATTTGAGCAAACTTTTTAGAGGACTACTATATCTCACTACATACAAAATGTGGTAGCCCTAGTCCTAGAGCAAGGACAAAAATATTTTAAAAGTTTTCACAAATAAGCAAGATATAAGCGTATATAATATTCAATTTTGTGACCCCCGGTCAGGGTCAAATTTGACCCAAAGGGCATAATTTGAACAAACTTGGTAGAGGACTATAAGATGTTACTGCATATCAAATTTGGTAGCCATAGTCCTAATGGTTTTCGACAAGAAGATTTTTAAAGATTTCACAAAATAGGCGCTTTATAAGCTTTTATTCAATTTTGTGACCCCCCCAGGGCAGAGTCAAAGTTGACCCCAGAGGCATTATTTGAACAAATTTGGTAGAGGTTTATTAGACGTCACTACATACCAAATTTGGTAGCCCTATGCCAAATGGTTATGGACAGAAAGAATTTTACTGTTTTCACAAAATAGGCCCCATATAAGCATATGTTCAGTTTTGTGACCCACCGGGCAGAGTCAAATTTGACCCAAGGGGCATAATTGAACAAACTTGGTAGATGACTATAAGATGTAACTACATACCAAATTTGGTAGCCCTAGGCCCAATGGTTATGCATACATGCCATACGTCCCGGATTGTACGGGATAGTCCCTGAAATGAAGGACGTGCCCCACAGTCCCGGAAATCTGTCAAATGTCCCGGATTTTACAATATCCATATATACATGTACCTTATCTTATGCTTAACTGCACCTCGAGGCGGTGTTCTCACTAATCCGCAGCGTCTCCATGACAATGCCTACCCGAATAGGTGACTACGCTACGTGTCAAAATCGATCAATTAACATGGGTCCTGTTATCATATCGATTGTCTCACGTTCGCAGTCAAACCGAAAAGGCGGCATTGTTTAATGTGGTTGTTAATTGGCTTTAATATACTACGTTATAATTTCCCTTTGCGTAAGGGCAAAGGAGTTGGTCACACATCTGAAGATTCTTGCGGTTGTGATTTATTCATGCGTGAATAACCCTGTGTCACTATCAATCTATAGTTCTAGTGGCTTTGTTATGCCACACTAATCGGTCCGTATTGTGTATTCCTCCACGATAAAATCGTGGACTGTTACTTCGGAAACTTTTGATGAAAACATCGATGTTGTCCTTGTGGAAATTGTGCATTTCATGCATAGTTCAGTTACAGTTTGTATATGAAAACATTTATTTTTACACGATATTAAAGCGGGTATATACGATTTTTCTATATGTGTTTAATTGTAATATATTGATAAAATATGTTACAATAACACAAAATAGGCAAGAAAAATTCTACATTAAAGCCGAATTTCATAAAATGCATCAAAGACAATTTAGCGCCCCGAGCCGATAGTGACGTACATATTTTCCTACAATAACCGAAGCATTCGTCTTAAAATTATAAACCGTTAAACTACGAGGGGTGTTCCAGAAGTTCATGGATTTTCGCAATAACTTATTAGTTTGCAGGTAAAAGTCAATGAAATTTACATATTATAAAAACCAATTATCACGGACTTTATATATAAGCTAAAAATGCATGAATTCCATAAAGCGCGTTTGAAACGCGTTGCCATAGAGACCTCAGTAACGACATGCGGCGCACGCGTGTATTTTATTATAAATATGAGCGTTACGCGAATTTAAATTTGGTTTAAATGTCGTTGATAAACAGAATTTACGGCAAATTTCACGTTACAGCGCCTAAGTCCTCCTTACAGCCCGGATTTGGCCCCTATGGACTTCCGCGTCTTCCCGGAAGTTAAATCACAGTTGCGCGGTATTCGCTTTGCAAGTAAACAGGAACTTACAGTTGCAGCAAAGCAAATCGTGTTGTCTTTTGACGCTGACTGGTATAGAGACACTTTTGACAAGTGGATTTCCCGACACATAAAGTGCATTCGCTTTGGAGGTGATTATGTGGAAAAGATTTGACAGTTGTTAACTTCATAACGTCATTGACGTTGAACAGAAACGTTACACGTGCGTCGGTGTGCGCATTGTGCACATGTTTAAATCTCTGATATATATTTATTGTTTTACGTATTTCCATGATATTTGGAGAGTAGATTTGGAAAGGACGAAATATTCTTAACATGCTATTTGTTTGTCCATTTATGTTACCAAATGAAAGTTATAGCGAAAATCCACGAACTTCTGAAACACCCCTCGTAAGTTTAGATGCACATCGTACATGTATGGTATACATGCTGGCGAATTCGGCTGTATAGCCGTTTTCAATTTCAGTATTAAATATCTGGCTGATTTCGCATTTTTCGACACATGTTCTTCTTAACTTTTATTTTAATTAATATTGATATATATATATAATAAGTTTTTTTACACAGTTTATATAAATTCATAAATATTTGACAAAATCGTATATACCCCCTTTAAATTTATAAAAAAACAAACAAAAAACAAACAAAGTGTAACTTTATCGCGTTTAAGATAATTAATTATTGAAACAATTATTGTAACGTATACTAATTAAACAAAAGGCGAATAGCCTATTAGGCGGATATATTATACAATTTAACGTTGCTTAGCAAAGGCGCACCTGCGGCTTGCATCATTTCAACGAAAATAAATTGTGACTCTGCAAACATGGCAAAAAAAAGATCGAATTAACGATGGAGATCATACACTTAGAAAGGATAAATGAAATGCCTGTGATAATCAACGATGCATAAAATCAATTTAGATGCTAACAACATATTTATTAGTATTATGTAATCAATTTACGATGTGAAAAAATGCGTGCCATAAATGCATATATGTCTATATATATGTCCCGGAAAATTTAGCTCAAAGTCCCGGAATTGGTCTGAAAATTTATGGCATGTATGGGTTATGGACAAGTAGATTTTTAAAGTTTTCACAAAATAAGCCCTTTATAAGCATATAATCAATTTTGTGACCCCCGGGGCAGTTTCCAATTTGACCCCAGGGGCATAACTTGAACAAACTAAGAAAATAACTATTACATGTCACTACATACCAAATTTGGTAGCCCTATGCCATACGGTTTTGGACAGAAAGATTTTTACAGTGTTCACAAAATAGGCTTTATATAAGCATATGTTCAATTTTGTGACCTAGGGGCAGGGTCAACTTGACCCCAGGGGCATAATTTGAACAAACTTGGTAGAGAACTAAAAGATTTCACTACATACCAAATTTGGTAGCCCTAGGCCCAATGGTTATGGACAGAAAGATTTTTAAAGTTTTCACAAAATAAGCCCTTTATAAGCATATATTCAATTTGTGACCCCGGGGCAGTTTCAAATTTGACCCCAGGGGCATAATTTGAACAAACTAAGAAGAGAACTATTACATGTCACTACATACCAAATTTGGTAGCCCTATGCCATACAGTTATGGAAAAGAAATAGATAAAAGTTTTCCCGAAATAGGCCTTATATAAGCATCTGTTCAATTTTGTGACCCTCGGGGCAGGGTCAAACTTGACCCCAGGGGAATAATTTGAATAAACTTGGTAGACTATAAGATTTCACTACATACCAAATTTGGTAGCCCTAGGCCCAATGGATATGGACAAAAGGTTTTAAAGTTTTCACAAAATAAGCACTTTATAAGCATATATTCAATTTTGTGACCCCCGGGGCAGGGTCAAATTTGACCCCAGGGGCATAATTTGAAAAAAATTGGTAGAGGACTATTAGATGTCTCTACATACCAAATATGATAGCCCTAGCCCCAATAATTATGGACGAAAAGATTTTGAAAGTTTTCACAAAATAGGCCTTATAAGCAAATTTTCAATTTTGTGAGCCCGGGGCAGGGTCAAATTTGACCCCAGGGGCATAATTTGAACAAATTTGAAAGAGGTTCACCCCAGGAACATTCCTGAGAAATTTCATCAGAATTGGACCAGTAGTTTAGGAGAAGATGTTTAAAGGAAAAGTTAACACACAGATGTGTCACAGAGTTACGAATATTATTTTATTATTATTTGATTTTGATTGTTGATTTTGATTGAGGACATTATAAATTCATACATTACAATAGTTACAGTTTAAAAGATATTGAAATGATTTCTGTGAATATGTTTTTCATATAGCTTTGCTTTGTTAATTTGCGGAGCAAATTGTTTGGGAGAGTGAGGATGTGTCACAGAGTTACAAATATTATTTTTTTATTATTTGATCAAAATGCCTGTACCACGTGACTTTTTCGGCTTTATGTGGGACAATTGGATGTCAACAAACCATCGCATCAGGTAACGTTTTTGATAATTTCTTCATTAATTCAAAACCATTTTCAAAAAAACAAAGTCGAGACAGTCATTGTCAAAATACACAACTGTGTTAAGTTTGGCAAAATTTAGTATTTTTTTCAAACAGTGCAACCGCGCGTTTGAAAAGACACGAATTGAAATGCTATGTGTGTTATATTTTTTATTCAATCAACAAAAACGTTCATGATAATATTGTCGAAGGTTTAAAAAAAAGGGCGGACATTGTAATTCTTCAAAGAGAAGCTACATACATTGTATGTTTGCACAAATACTTCTGATTCGAAGTGTGTGCTTAAAAATGCAATAATGCTATGTGTGGGACATGTTTTTGAAATGCTATGTGTGGTATACAAACTAAACTAGAGAATCGATCGAAAGATTGACATAAACATCAATAATATTTTAAGTCTGTCTAAATAACAAAAGTTGGTCAATAAAACATTGTTGGTGCTGTTTTGCGTGCTTAAAATATGATAATCACGACGTACATTTTACTCAAAATTATCATGATTGTGGATAATTTATATTCATATTTTTTACTTGTAGAATGCCATTTGTTTGGGAACAGTGTGGTAAAGAGGTCAAAACACAGTCGGGAATCTCCAAACTCAAAGCCACACACGCACGGGAAGGAAAATATTTCTGTTGCGGCAAACCTTTTCTTGTGAGTTTCTATAAAATTGATTGCTACAAAATGTTAAATATTCAGTTAATTGTTACTTCCAACTAAGGCACTTGTTTAAAACACAAATTCTTAAGGATTGTTTGTGCAAGGTGTCATGTGAATATAATTGCCACAAAATTACAAAAAGTGTTATTGAACTTATGGTTGTGTGCTTTTTATCAGGAATGTGTAAACATATTAGACCGTAACTAGAGTTATTAAATAAGCAAAAAGAGATAATACAGCATTATTTAAACAAATAGACAAGAGTTCCGCGGTCGGAGATGACCGCATTGAAGCCGGATTTTTGATTTAAATGACAGGAAAGTACCTTTCGTGTTTTTGTCAATGCAATACTTAAATTACTGAAATATTGTTCAAAGGTCAAAATGAAATGTAAGTACTTTTCAAGGCAGATTCTAGGTCCAAGCATACCAAAGTTACAACAATTTTAACATTTTAACATTTAAGTTCACAGTGACCTTGACCTTCAAATGAATGACATTGAAATGAATGACCTTGAAATGACCAGTGGTCATCTAAGTGTGCTTGCAAACCTTTACGTCAAGTTTGAGATTCTAGGTCCAAGCATACCAAAGTTATAACAATTTTAACATTTTAACATTGAAGGTCACAGTGACCTTGACCTTCAAATGAATGACATTGAAATGAGCAGTGGTGATCTTCTAGTACTGGCCAACCTTTATGTCAAGTTTGAAGACTCTAGGTACAAGCATACCAAAGTTATAACATGGAATAAGAACTTTAACATTTTTACCTACCAAAGTTATAAGAACTTTAACATTTTTACATTCAAGGTCACAGTGACCTTGACCTTAGAATGAATGACCTTGAAATGACCAGTGGTCATCTAAGTGTGCTTGCAAACCTTCATGTCAAGTTTGAAGACTCTATGTCCAAGCATACCAAAGTTATAACAATTTTAACATTTTAACATTTAAGGTCACAGTGACCTTGACCTTCAAATGAATGACATTGAAATGACCAGTGGTCATCTTCTAGTACTGGCCAATCTTTATTTCAAGTTTGAAGACTCTAGGTACAAGCATACCAAAGTTATAACATGAAATAAGAACTTAAACATTTTTACATTCAAGGTCACAGTGACCTTGACCTTCAAATGAATGACCTTGAAATGTCCAGTGGTTACTTACTAGTTCTGGCCAACCTTCATGTCAAGTTTCAAGACTCTAGGTCCAAGCATACCAAAGTTATAACAACTTTAACATTTTTACATTCAAGGTCACAGTGACCTTGACCTTCAAATGAATGACCTTGAAATGTCCAGTGGTTACTTACTAATTCTGGCCAACCTTCATGTCAAGTTTCAAGACTCTAGGTCCAAGCATACCAAAGTTATAACAACTTTAACATTTTTATATTGAAGGTCACAGTGACCTTGACCTTCAAATGAATGACCTTGAAATGACCAGTGGTCATCTGTTAATCCTGGCCAACCTTCATGTCAAGTTTGAAGACTCTAGGTCCAAGCATACCAAAGTTATACCATGAAATAAGAACTTTAACATTTTCGAGCACGCCGCCACCCCGCCCGCCCGCCCGCCCCCCCGCCCGCCCGACAACATCAATCTATAAGCCGAGATTTTTTCGAAAAAAATCCGGCTAAAAAAAGGATCAATAACTTATTTTTCTGTAAAATCATGAATTTGTATCTAAATGCTATTGAGCTATCTTATATATCACGCATGACAAGTATTTATTTATTTATTTATTTTAAGTTTAACAGTTTATTTCATGTGTATTTTGTTCTTTTCAGGGAGAATAAAGTATTTTTGGAAGCACTTTCAAGAGACGTACAGATATCTTCTTGATCAATGAAAAGTTGTCATATATCATACATGCCATAATTTTTCAGAGCAATTCCGGGACATTGAGTTAAATTGTCCGGGACTTTTGCCGATTTTCCGGGACATGTATAAAATGTAGCGATATTTATAGACATATGCATTTTTGGTACCTTTTTTTCTGTTTCGCATCGTTAATTGCAAAGTTCGAAAGCCTATCCGAAATACACTTGATCTATTAACGTCAAATTAGACATTACTACTTCTGTTTAGATACAAGCCACGTGTTTTCAGTGTAAGCGTTCTAAACATAGATGGTGACGTCTGTGACTGCGTTATTGTCATTACAACCGGTGTGTAACGCGTAGTTGTTGATATGCCTTTATTCATTTATAACATTTATATAATAATGACGTTTTTATATGCTTACTGTTTTACTCAACTTCTTTGTTGGTTAAACGTGCGAACATAGACTGCTTTCAATTTTTTTCTCAGCGATGTTGGACTTCAGATGTGTGAAAAACTATCCTTTGCCCTTACACAGCGGGAAATAATGACATAGTAGATTAAAGTCTATTAACAACCACATTAAACAATGCCGCCTTTTCGGTTTGACCGCGAACGTGAGACAATCAATATGATAACAGGACCCCTGTTAATTGATCGATTTTGACACGTAGCATAGTCTGCCTATTCGGGTAGGCATTGTCATGGAGACGCTGCAGATATACACAGATTCGAGGTACAGTTAAGCCTAAGATAAGGTACATGTATATATGGATTTTGTAAATTCCAGGACATTTGACAGATTTCCGGGACAGCGGGACAAGTTCTTTATTTCCGGGACTGTCCCGGACAATCCGGGACGTATGGCATGTATGCATATATAGTTAATGTTCAAAAGTTTAAAAAATGTTTGTTTTGTTACCAGATGGTGCATTAGTATTGCAGTGAAAGAAAACAATCACAGTAAACATTAAATACACAATTGACAATTCAACAAATTGAACAACATGTATTGTTTATTACTTGGTGCGGTGGTAACAAGATCTTGCAGCCCCTTTCATGACTGGGTGGAATGAGTATATTCATTAAACATCTTACACTATTTTCAGTTATTCAGATTTCATTTGATATTGAGTTCATGAAGTATTAATACAATTAAATATGTTTGTTGGTATAATAAACCCCCAAAGCCAAGACTTTTTTGCGATGATCATTTGTTACATGTTAATTAGATCATTTATATGTTTGTATAGCAAGATTTGTTACTTTGCAAATACCAGGGTTTATTTTCCACTTTTTGGGAAGATAGCCCATGGCTTTGGAATTGGGAATTTTATCGGCATTTTCATGAAATTGGGAAAATAAATTCATTAGCCTTATTTTCCACACGAAAAGTCCACTGATTAGGCAAATACTAAATTTGATATAACCCTTTATAATCATTCAAATTAAAAGAACAAAATCATATAATACTTTTTTATATGTAATTGAATTAAAATTGAGATAAAATACACATTAGACTTCTCCAAAAAAAAAAAAAAAAAAAAAAATTTTTTTTTTTTTTTTTTGAAATTGGGAATTTTTTGCCACATTTTGGGAAAAAAGTATACTTTTTGGGATTGGGAACATAGCCGAATTTCGGCTATAAAATCGTGCCAAAAAAACCCCTGAATACTGATGTACTTCTTTATGTACTTGGTGCTTTAATTTCTATTGTAACATGTGCATGCTGGTTATAAAGTAATGTTATTATTAATGAAGTGTTTATTTTAATATACTTAAGATATTCATGAGGAGATGACATTGGAAACTAAATGAACTTAATAGACCACAAATCATCATTGGATTTATATTGTTATTTGTTATGAAACAATTGTTTTATTAACATATATACTCAGATTTTATATTCATCTAATCAATTTCATTTATAACAAAGATACAAAATGCATAAATATACACAAATATCAATACATATACTTTGTTTTGATTATGCCAAAATACATATTAAATGGTATGTTTGCATAGTTAGTTGAAATAGCTTTCCGTAAACATCACAGAAAGAAGCTGGGTCCGTCTCTGTCACTGTGGTTTTGATAATTAACTTGCCGCATAACACCTTCCGTGTGGTTTGATGGTGTTCATCTAATTCTAACACAGCTTCGCACCTTAAAGCATTATAAATCCTTCAAATAATCCTTGTCAAGTCTGAAAAACAACTGAAGTAAAACCCATTTTAAAGCAAGTGCTTTTACTTTCTTTGTCATTTATTTATTTAAAAAAAGGACTGAATTGAATAATCAGGCACAAATATCAATCATGATATTTATTTAAGGTTCATGTAGAGGCTTCATTTTGAAAAATGTGGGACCCCTAGCATTGCACTCAAATTTGACTAAAGGAAGAGTGCCACATTGATAATGTATACATATATGCTTTAATGGATGTTTTTCCTTCAAACTGCTACCAATTTTACGCTCGTGGAGGTTTCTCTGCTCTGGTTGATGCATTATTGAGTAAATTCTTGGACTCAGAGCCGAATTTTTTACCTTGGAATTTTCGAAGATATCACATCTTCTTCATCAGCTGATCACTGGCTAACTGACGTCACAGTCACATGACCGGTGAAGGGTCACGTGACATGAGGAGACTGTCCTAAACCCGGGGTAGCTCGAGTCCCTCGTCCCTGTTAAGTGATGGTCGCCGCTGTTTAATCTCAATTGCTTCTTTCACCTTGCGTTTCCATAGATGTTCTTCGGAGGTGAGTACTTTGGTTTTGTTAGGGTCGATCTTGTGACCTGTTTGTTTACAATGTTCATATATGGCAGAAGAAGTTCGTGTAAGGTGTTCTTTCAATCTAGTGTCTAATTGTCTCGCTGTTTCACCTACATAGTCATTTTTACAGTCCTCACATTGGACATGATAGATCACACCACATTTCTTCATTTTATCTGTTTTGTCTTTAACTTTGGTGAGGTTCTGTCTGATGGAATTGAAAGGTTTGTGGAAGATGTTGGCTCCATGTTTTTTGAATACTCTAGCCAAAACTTCTGAGGTGCCCCTGATATAAGATAAGATAATGAAGAAATGTGGTGTGATCTATCATGTCCAATGTGAGGACTTTAAAAATGACTATGTAGGTGAAACAGCGAGACAATTAGACACAAGATTGAAAGAACACCTTACACGAACTTCTTCTGCCATATATGAACATTGTAAACAAACAGGTCACAAGATCGACCCTAACAAAACCAAAGTACTCACCTCCGAAGAACATCTATGGAAACGCAAGGTGAAAGAAGCAATTGAGATTAAACAGCGGCGGCCATCACTTAACAGGGACGAGGGACTCGAGCTACCCCGGGTTTATGACAGTCTCCTCATGTCACGTGACCCTTCACCGGTCATGTGACTGTGACGTCAGTTAGCCAGTGATCAGCTGATGAAGAAGATGTGATATCTTCGAAAATTCCAAGGTAAAAAATTCGGCTCTGAGTCCAAGAATTTACTCAATAATGCTACCAATTTTGTACATCAACGTATCATAACATCCACAAAATCAATCAAAATACAAAGAGATTTTAACACTAAAATATACATTGTTTTCAAAAATCTGAATCATGTTTATTCCACGTATTTCGGCGGAAAATTATATAACTAGTGAATGATATCGACATTGACGAGGGCAAGTTACGCTTAAATAGTAAAAAAAGTTTGCATATCTAGAAATATCAAAAGTCGAACACATGTCATTTCATCACCATGGGGGCAGCCATTTTTAAATTAATAAAATAGAAAGAAACATGCTAAAAACTCACTCATCGCCTAATTGACATTCCATACAGTTGACGATGACAAATGCATTGGATTGTAATCTTTCCGTTGATGTTTGCAAACTGCACGATCAGACCTCATAAACACTCAAAAGAATAACAATGTAAGAAGCATTTCACCAATGTTTACAATCGTTGTCGAATCACATAGACTTTATTATTGCGCATAAAATAGTACGCTTACAGACT